>NC_133333.1:131236776-131536776 GCF_042186555.1 Aquarana catesbeiana | reverse complement strand
GTGCTTTGGGGTCCCCCCAAAGCACCTTGTCCCCATGTTGATGGGGACAAGGGACTCATCTCTACAACCCTTGCCCGGTGGTTGTGGGGGTCTGCGGGCGGGGGGCTTATCGGAATCTGGAAGCCCCCTTTAACAAGGGGACCCCCAGATCCCGGCCCTCCCCCCTGTGTGAAATGGTAATGGGGTACAAAAGTACCCCTACCATTTCACTAAAAAAGTGTCAAAAATGTTAAAAATGACAAGAGACAGTTTTTGACAATTCCTTTATTTAAATGCTTCTTCTTTCTTCTTCTTCTTCTTCTGGTTCTTCTGGCTCTTCTGGTTCTTCCGCCGGTGTTCTCTTCCAGCATCTCCTCCGGGCATCTTCTTCCCTTCTTCTCCTCGGGCCGCTCCGCATCCATGGCATGGAGGGAGGCTCCCGCTCTTCTCTTCATCTTCTTCTCTTCTTCATCTTCTTCTCTTCTTCATCTTCTTCTCCGGGCCACTCCGCATCCATGCTGGCATGGAGGGAGGCTCCCGTTGTGTGACGCTTCTCCTCTTCTGGCGGTTCCTAAATAACGGGGGGTGGAGCAACCCGGTGTCCCCGCCCCCCTCTGATGCACGGGGACATGACGGGACTTCCCTGTGGCATTCCCTGTGACGTTATAGGGAAGTCCCATCAAGTCACCGTGTGTCAGAGGGGGGTGGGGTCACCGGGTGGCCCCGCCCCCCGTTATTTAAGAACCGTCAGAAGAGGAGAAGCATCACACAGCGGGAGGAGCCTCCCTCCATGCCATGGATGCGGAGTGGCCCGGAGAAGAAGATGAAGAAGAGAAGAAGATGAAGAGAAGAGTGGGAGCCTCCCTCCATGCCATGGATGCGGAGCGGCCCGAGGAGAAGAAGGGAAGAAGACGCCGCGGAGGAGATGCTGGACGAGAACACCGGAGGAAGAACCAGAAGAGCCAGAAGAACCACAAGAAGAAGAAGATGGAGGAAGAAACTGAAGGAAGATAGAAGATAGAAGAAAGAAGAAAGTAGCATTTAAATAAAGGAATTGTCAAAAACTGTCTCTTGTCATTTTGTAACATTTTTGACAGTTTTTTAGTGAAATGGTAGGGGTACCCCCTTACCATTTCACACAGGGGGAGGGCCGGGATCTGGGGGTCTCCTTGTTAAAGGGGGCTTCCAGATTCCGATAAGCCCCCCGCCCACAGACCCCCACAACCACCGGCCAGGGTTGTGGGGATGAGGCCCTTGTCCTCATCAACATGGGGACAAGGTGTTTTGGGTGGCTACCCCAAAGCACCCTCCCAATGTTGAGGGCATGTGGCCTGGTACGGTTCAGGAGGGGGGGCCACTCTCTCATCCCCCCTCTTTTCCTGTCGGCCTGCCAGGTTGCGTGCTCAGATAAGGGTCTGGTATGGATTTTTGGGGGGACCCCACGCTGTTTTTTTTTATTTTGGTGCGGGGTTCCCCTTAAAATCCATAACAGACCTGAAGGGTCTGGTATGGAATTTAGGGGGACCCCCACGTCATTTTTTTTTTTAAATTTTGGCCGGGGTTCCCCTTAATATCCATACCAGACCATACCAGACCTGAAGGGCCTGGTATGGAATTTAGGACCCCCCACGTCATTTTTTTTTTTCAATTTTGGTTCAGGGTTCCCCTGTGGGGAATTCCCATGCCGTTTTTATCAATGAACGTCTATGTGTATTGTCGGACCAGCAATGCATTAATAGCCGCAAGTAGTTTTGAATGACTTTTTTTCCTTTGAAATGTAATTTTGCTGTCAGACTGTTCTAAACACAGGAAACATGCGCCCCTTTACAGGCATACTATAGACACCCCCCAGGTACGAAATTTAAAGGGATATTACACTTTTATTGTTTCACTTTAAGCATTATTAAAATCACTGCTCCTGAAAAAACGGCCGCTTTTAAAACTTTTTTTTGCATTGATCCATGTCCCCTGGGGCAGGACCCAGGTCCCCAAACACTTTTATGACAATAACTTGCATATAAGCCTTTAAAATTAGCACTTTTGATTATTCATGTTCGTGTCCCATAGACTTTAACGGTGTTCACGTGTTCGAACAAACTTTTTCCCTGTTCGCATGTTCTGGTGCGAACCGAACAGGGGGGTGTTCGGCTCATCCCTACTGAGCAGCAAATTATATCACCTGTGATGTATTTAAGTTATCTTGCAAACCTGGCCTGTTAGTGGGCCCTGAGGACAGGGTTGATGACCACTGCTGTAGGGTATAAAAGGTGAGGTGTGTGACTCAAGGGCACTTGTAGGCCCAGATAAAGGAAATAATCCAATTCTGCAGCAGACATAGATAAAAAGTGGGGGCGCTAATTGGCAGGGTCCAAAAATAATACAGGATTTTAGGGAGGATGGGTATTTTTATGGCATTAATTTTTCCTATACATTAAAAGGGATGTCAATTTACAACTTTGTAAAAGTAAGGATATGAAAAAGTGGGCAATAGTTCCCTGAGAATAATGGAGCATAATCAGCGGTAAGTTTGACACCCATGTCACCTCTTGATAAAGCCAATGGGTGAAACATGTCGAGGATGTAATGTCATCACAGGACTTTTGCTTGTATATGTAAGCATATTGGAAAATAAATACGTGGTTTTCACTTAAAAATGCTACACTATTGGAAGTATGGAGTGGAGATTGTGTGCATTCAAGACCGATTGTGGCTGTAAGACTCTGGTGAGGCTCCATTACATGAGGGGACACCTGGTGGTGGAAGATTGTTGGTGGTATAGTGTGAGATCACTACATGTTTATGTAAGAACGATACATAAAGTGTGAGGAGCACAGTTTTGGTTTGATGGCATCACACTATGATGATTTTTGTTTTTATATGTCATGAAAAAATTATTGAACAGAAGGCATGACAAGCAGTGGAGGGAAGAGGAGAGAGTGACACTGGATTGTTAGTCAGCACAAGTGTGACTTGACACATTATACAAGAGAGGTCTCACTATCTGGTGAGCATTTAAGATATTGGTGAGAGGACCACTTGAAGAGGATTGTTGATTAAGAAATTTTGCACATGGGGATATTCTAGCACTGGAAATAGGACTATAATTTTTAGAACTTTTTGGGGAATAGAGGATTCCAGTAGCTGGGATAATACTCCACCACAAACCTCAAGCATGCACAACTTTCCTCAAACCCATGGCAGCAAAAAAACAAAATCTTATCCCTAATGTAGTATTAACATGGATGAGGAATAACACACTCATAGCCCTCTAGACACTGATATACCAGCATAAACTCTGGAACCTTTGGGGAAAAACACAAAAAAAGATATACGTGAATAAAAAAAACATTGGTCTAAATATTGGCAAACCAGAAAGTACCTGTAATTTTTAAAATGCTATGAGTAGGGCCTTTCAGTTTAGAATTATCTTTGTCTAGTCTCAACATTTGTAGAATGATTCACGCTACACTAACAGGCACTGTATGGGCTTTTAATTACCAACTTATCAGTAGCACACAGCTCACAATAGTAGGTTCATTATGTTGAATCATCCCTGAAACCAAAAAGAACATAGCTTAGTAGGAACTAGGGTTCTTGCACTAGGAATCCATTACTGATGGTGTTTTACCAGCTCAAGTGGTTGTATTATCATTGCTTAAATGTGTCAAGAATCATGAAATTATAAAATGTCCTTTACTTTCTAAAGCTTTTCACAGACCCACTTTAACCACTTCAGCTTTTCCTGTCTATTCAGCGATATCTTTGACATTACTTAAGATATCACATAATCTATACATTTTTAAATTCCTTTTTATTCCTTTTGGCAATATTGTCTTGCAAAATTATTTTAATTTATCTGTAATCTATTGAAAAAAAATATAAAATAAAAAATTGCATTTCTTTTCTAGTTTACAAGTGTTAATTCTTAAAAGTTTGTTTTATTGCAAATAAAAAGCATACATTTTGTTTTATAATTTGCCTATATAAAATGTCATGCAAATTTTGTTTCTGTGTAAAGCATGGCAAAGTATTTGCAAATGAAAAAAATACTTTGTTCTTTTTCAATATTGCACATTTTTGTACGAAATTGAGAAAAATAACAAACAAAACACATATATGTATGTATGTATATATATATATAGATATATATCTATATATATATCTATATATATATATATATATATATCTATATCTATATCTATATATATATATATCATTTTTTTGTAATTGAAATTAAAACAAAATAGCAGAAAAATTAGCTAAGGGGAGAGAGGTGTTAATTAGGGTTGATAATATCATCATTTAGTTACTGTTTCTGCAGTATGGCTTGTATACTATGGTCAACCACAGAACCTCAACTAAACTAATGGAATAGTTAGTAGCAGCGCTAATAGCAGTGATAAACCAAATACTTTACATATACTGTGATAATTTAACAAAAAAGGTACCTGGGTAATAAAAAAATGTCCATCTAAATAAATAATGTTCAAAGCCTTAATTTATGTGAATAATCTTGCAACACAATGACTAAGTAAATCCTCCACCGCACCGCAGTGATGACACCACATAAAGTGCTCGCTTACCCTAAGGCAAGCTTTAAAAGCCTGCGACCTGTTACCCGGCCAGGGCCTTTATCCAAACAGAAACCAGGGAGGCGATATTCCAACACCCCAAAAAAGGGGTCAGCACCAGCACAGATCCCACTGAACACAGATCACACAGGTAGCCAGATAGGTATCATTCAGATGTTCCCCAAAAATAAGAAGGATTCAACATAGCGTAATACTGATAACTCTCATTTATTAAAAGATAGAAAACCACTTACAATGTCACAGAGATAAAAAGCAAGATAGCCGGCCGGCTAGTGTAAACACCCGTCCTGCAGATGGTATACGCGGAATGTCAGCACGTCAGCTGGGTTTACTACCCATGTACCTTTTTGTTAAATTATCACAGTATATGTAAAGTATTTGGTTTATCACTGCTATTAGCGCTGCTACTAACTATTCCATATCCTTTTGTGTGTATCCCACTTATAGCAGCTGCTTCCACTTGTTGGTTTGAGTCTTCAACTAAACGAATGCCACGTACACACGATAGGACTTCTCATTGGAAAAAGATATGACGGCCTTTACGGCGGGATTCCGCTCAAGTTTGCCTTGCATACACACGGTCACGCAAACGTTTGCTGAACTTACGACCGTCAAGAACGTGGTGACATACAACACTATGACGAGCCGAGAAAATGAACTTCAATGCTTCCGAGCGTGCGTTGAATTGTTTCTGAGCATGCGTAGGAATTTTGCGCGTTGGAATTGCCACAGACGATCGCATTTTCCGATAGGAACTTTTTCTGACGGAAAAATTAAGAACATGCTCTCAATCTTTTGCTGGCTGGAATTCGGCCAGCAAAAGTCCGATGGAGCATACACACGATCGCATTTTCTGACGAAAAAACTCTCATTCGTCTTTTGCGGGCCAAAATTCTGATCGTGTGTACACGGCATAAGATGAATCTGTATTTTTGAAAGCCTGCTTCTAATTTTACTGTTTTATTTTACGAGGGATTGATTTATAGTTAATTAAGACAAGACTGTATTAAGATCCAAACATTCCTTTGTAGGCCTCCATTTTTCACTTTATTACTGTACTTGAGCATACCTAAATTCATGACTTAGTTGGCACAAATAATCAAGCAAACCATCACAATAAATAATTGCTTTGTTGAAATTTGAGGAACTAAACTTGTGCCTTCAATGTGAATTATGGTAGACATGTGACCTGTGACATTGCTCTGACCTGTGTGAAAAGTCTCAGACTGCAGCAACCACTCTCCAACATTCTTCTGCCCACATTCTACTTCCAACCAGTGGTCACAGTATTGACAATATTGCCAGTGCAGTGGTAAACATTCACTAAGGCCTATATGTTTCTAAACAACACAATAATGTCTAAAAACATGATATTGTGCCCCAGTGCAGTGTCTTTTATAAGTACAGAAATTAGAATATTTGTCCCTGAATGTGTTATATCTGAACTGGGTAAGAAGGTCTCTGCTTCGTCTGCTCTGGTTATACATGAATTGATCAACCAATAAATATGATCATTATTGTGGTTAAAGTTATAGTGATGCACGCTTCACAAAAAGGTGTTTCTAGATGAAATATGTCCAGTTGGGGTCAAATCTTAGTTTAGTTGATTCAGTTCTCTGATCTTCAGTTAGCTCGAAGGCCCAACTTTACTTTCCAACAATGTAAGCAGTGTCTTTTTTCTGTATTCCATGTGGTTTCTATAGAAAAAAATGACTACATCTGCTTCTAATGATGCACAGTTTATTACCAATTGGAACAACATAATCTGATGCATTTATTGGTTTTAAGACAAGAAATAACATCTGCAAGATGTTACTGCATCTATTAGACAAACATTTAAGAGATTTAAAAAGAGTGTCAAGTTTCTAATATTAAGCAAAAATGGTTTAACTGTAATCAAAAGTGAGACTCTAGGTCTGTGAAGCTCAAGCATGAACAATGAGGGGGTGAGATATTAAAGGCAGTACATTTTCTTTTAGCTGTTTAAGCTTACTTTGGCTTCAAGTAATTATTCTAGAGACAGGGAACCATTCATTTTAATGGATATTTTAAAAGACCAAAGAAATGGTACCTAGAAAAGAGGAAATCTTGTGCCTACCCAAGTTGGTTTCAGAAAAAAAAGACATTGACAATAAATTCATTTAAGAAGTCATCGTAAATATTTTTTTTTAGATTTGGATATAATAGAGGAAGATAAGTTGAAAAATAAACAGCCACTAATTCTTCTCTAGTAAGACTACCCTTGTACTGCACACCCAAACCACGTGTCTATGTCCCCGAATTTCTCTCTGTGCACTCAGATCTGTCTCACTGCTAAAGTAAAGTAACAGCAATGAGCAGAAGTTTATTAGGTATGTAGCACAGTCCCCTTGAGGACTGCTTGGATTTACCTGCTCATCTGCATCCCCATGAAACTGTGAACTTTCCAACCTGACACTCTGGGTTCCGACATTTATTCACAAGCACCTTCAAATGACATGTCACATAAGTCAATATATTTATGGTATCTCAGCTTTTACTGAAGTAGCAAAGTAGTATTAGTTTGTAAAGGAGGGCAATAGATCAACCGAGTTCTGAGTAACAGCACAGACTCAGTAGATGAATTTCCCTCAAAGACAGCTTAAGAACAGTTTAACAGCAGGAAGACACAATATACATATATCTACAATGGCATACCACCTGTAACATGACCTGGAGGACAATGAATGGTTAAGTGTTTAATGCAAGTAGTTACACTCTAAAGGGAACCCCAGGTCGGCCTATTCAACCTTAAAATCCTAATGAGAGATCTGACAGAATAAGGATGGTGTAGGGCCCTTTAATTAGTGACAACAGTAATGTCCATGGTGCTGGCCTGATAGTCTTCACCAGCAGTTGGAGCTCATTAGATTATATTCCATAAGGCACAGTGATGAATGACCAGACTGACTGGCTTAAACAGGCTAATGGTATTCCTTGAAGTGGTTGTAGATAAAGGCGTCTATACAGTGTTCTAATAGAAGTGCAGTAAAGTGTTCCAAGCTTAAAGGTGTCTGTACACAGTGTTCCAATAAAGTAACCAGGAAAATAATGCACAAAGTGGGCGGTTGCCCTCTCACCAATGACTGGTCCGAACTAGAGGCCTTGAAGTCAGCGACCTGGGATGAGACGTCCTGATGGAGCCTCCAGCAATGACACACGGATGCGTAATGTGAGCGAACGTGGTGTTGGGCTGCTTAGTTGTTGCTGTGAAGATGTCTGCAGCCACAGAGATGGGTCCTGTGAGGCTGGGCTGGAGTTTTTGAAACTGCGTGGTAGGCCGCAACCTCTCTCTCCCCGTCATGGAGAGGTATGCCTTACACCAGGCCCAGGAAAAAGAGTGTATGATGGAACTCCCATCTCCTTTATAGTCTCTCCCAGAAGTACCCTGGATGGTAGCAAGGATCAATGGGATATGTAGTCCTGGTGTATAGTTATGCAATGGAACCGCCGGTCATAAGAACTACTAGTCCCACAATTCAGTGGGTTGGTTCACCAATATGATGACAGTCACTGGCGTCCAGCATTAAAGGGATGCAACTATAGATGATGAATGATGGGGAGGACACATAATGTTACACTTATAGTCCATCATCGCTACATCATCCCCCCACTTGAAAAAGTCTTTGGTCCCCGGAGACAGAACACACTTTACTGTATCATAAGAAAGTAAACAATTAGTTATACTATAAACCAGGAGCTGTAACAGTCAGCAACAGTTCAAAGAAGGATTTTCTAAAAGAAAATTATATACATTGTTAGGCAAATTTTGTGACAGGCCAGTAATAAGTTAGTGGCCCACCCAGTAGTGTCAGGAGGTGGATCAGGGTCATCCTCTAATAAGAGGCTTGATAAAGGAGGCAAGTGCTTGACTAGAATGTTGAGCAGTAGGAATAAGTTCATCAGAATTTTCTCCAAAGGTGTCATAAATCAATCTCTTGGGCGGGCAGATTTTCTGTCTCAGCCTAGAATAGATGCTTTCCAGTGGCTCCGGTCCACGATCTGTTCCACAGAAACTGTATCTTGATTCTGGTTCAGGTTCTGGCTCAGGTTCTGGCCCAAGTGCTGTCTCAGATTCTGGCTGATGTGCTGGCTCAGGTTCTGGCTCCCCTTGAATGTCAGGAACACTCTCACTTTCTACTTCATTAGTAAAAGAAACAGGGGTTTCCCCCACATTAGATGTTTTACTAAGTTCCATCTTAACTCCCTCGTTTCCTCTTGTCAGGTGGGGCCTCAGCTCTTCAGCTTCAGGCCGGAAAACCTGGGTCTTCCTCTCAGAATATGCTTCCTTACTGTTTCCCTGTGAAGTCTGAGGAGCAGTAGGATATTCTTCATGGGGGGGGCCCATAGCCAATCAAGGATTAGTTCTTCCTCATCACTCTCTTCATCAGGAGACATGGATTCACAACCCTTCAATCAATCCTAGACCTCAGGGCAGGAGTCTGATAAGTCTCTGGGCAAGGGGGTGGAGGCACCCCGACAGCTTCAGATATAGGCAGTAGATGAATTCTATGCCAAGTTTTTAAAGGGCTGGTCTGACCTTCAGGGCAGATCTGATACACAGGAAGCCCAGGCAATCATTTGCAAACAATATAGGGCTGGGAGCACCATCAATCAGCCAGCTTATGTTTCCCGGGCACTCCCAGATTACGCAACAACACCTGCCTGGTAAAGTTCTTCTCTGGATGCATCTGATGCAAGAGCGGCAGTAACTTTCCACTTCGGCCCTCATAGATGGCCAATAAAATCGATCTCTGACTAATTTAAAGGTCTTATCTGGACCTAAGTGACCATGGTCATCATGAAGAGCAGTCAGCACTGTTAACCGGTGTTTCTCAGGAAGGAACAGTTGACGGACACTCTCTGGTTCCTCTGATTGGCCTTTCTGGTATACAACTCCGTTTTCTAACCAAGTTTGTTCCCATTCTTTATGGACTACTTTAGCGCCTTCAATGGAACTACTTAACAGCATCTGAGGGTCACAAACTGATAGGGATTTTTTTATAAGGTTACACAATGGGTCTTTACATTGGTCCCTCCTCATATCCTCTCTAGTCAATTGAGGCAGCTCTTGACTACGCACTTGTGTCAAATCACAGTAATATCTGGGCACTCCAGCAGGGGTGACCCCCACAGCTTCGGCCCCTGTCGCCCATTTGTGCCGGTGTTCTATTCCTTGACATATAGTCAGTACTCCTTCCAGGGGCAAATGGATCCAGCTGTTCTGACCAGTGTCTATGGGGTAAGGTCTTTGGGAGAGAGCATCAGCATTTCGGTTTCCCACTCCTAGCTGATATTTCAAACTGAAACGAAACTCAGACAGGGTGGCCAACCACCGATGTCCAGTGGCATCCAGTTTGGCAGTGGACAGCAAGTAAGTTAGCAGGTTGTTATCAGAGGCCCCATATAGATAATCTCGTAGCTTGTCCACTACAGCCCACTTGAGGACCAGGAACTCCAACTTGTGTACCGGATGATTCTTCTGGGAGGGAGTGAGACTGTGACTCACATAAGCCACCGAACGGAGTTTCCCTTCTGACTCTTGATGTAACACTCCCCCTAAGCCATCTCAGCTGGCATCCACATGTAATTCATACGGCTTTGAAGGATCAGCATGTCCCCTGACTTCTTCAGTTCAGCCAACTGTTCTCGAAGGTCCTCCAGATCACACAGAGGGATTCGTCTAGCTCTTTCTCGGAAAGGCTTATCTTCACTTAACCAAATTCAGTGTTGAGCACTCTTGGCACAGCCCACATCAAATTCATTCTTGGAGGACATTTTCTCCCATCAAGCTACTTGAGCTTTGATCCTCTCTTTCCATCTGGGGGACAGATATGGACATGGGACAGTGGTCTCCCTCCCATTTTCCTTCCGGGTCAAGTCGTCTCCTGTAACTGGGGTGGCAGCACTTACTTTTCCAAATCACCATACGAGGCTTCAGGCTGATTGGATGGCTAGTCTCATTCCTCACACTGACAGGAATTCTGCCTCCACTTCTCAGTAAGGCCCTAGTGGGTACAATCTCAACAGTTCTATCCCATTATCCTCCTTCAGTGGATCAGCTTCCACTACCACATAAGGACCCAGTTGTTCCCATGACAACTTAAAAGTGGTTTTCATTCAAGTTCTTTGCCCAGGTTGCAGCACCTTTTCTTGGGTGTCTAACCGTCACAGCCTTCCCACCCCTTCCGCAGGGGCCTTCTTCTCCTGCAGTATTCGCTGAAAAGCCTGCCGCAACTGAGGGTGGATCTTCCCTTCTGGAGCACCCTCCAAAGCCAAGGGCATGAGTAATCTCCTCACAAGACTGGTGTTGGTGCCTATCAACAAAGAGTTTTGGCTGGCCCCAGGAGGTCGGGGACAGACAATGGCCAGAGTGTTGAAAGTCTCTGGCTTTTTAGCCAAGGAAGTATAGAAGGTTATCTTGATGGGTATATATCCATCATATGGACACTTTTGTGTTCTTATACCCCAGATCTTCAACTCTTCGAGTTTACACAAAGGGATGTGCTTCAAGTACTTGTGATAGAAATCCTGATACAACAACATCACTTGGGCTCCGGTATCCAACAAGGCTTGTGATATATACCCTCTACTTGTATGGGGACTATGGGAGAGGGTCCCACCAGGCCCTTTGGCAGACTCCCAGCCGGTGATTCTATAGTTTGGGCCCTAACCAGCCTCTTTTGAGGCAGTTGAGGCAGTGGAGTCTGTTTTAACAAGAAGGGTGTGCATTGATTTCCCATATCTGTCTTAACTTCTCTGGGGGCCTTGTTTTCTTTTTAGCAGACAAGGGTGGGGAAGGGGCAACAAACTACTTTTGATCCTTCTTCCTATTAGATGCTTTCTTAACTTTGGAGCTGTAAGGTACATGTGGTAGGTAGTGTCCAAAGTGGAGCTTGTATGCTGAGGATTCAGATGAAGACGTAGTCAGGCAGGTCAAGTTGGCAACAGATCAGGCAAAGTGGTACAAAATTGAAATCCAAAGAATGGTCAGGTAGGCAGAGGTCATACACTAGCTGGTGGTGAAGTACTAAATCAGTAGGCTGGAGAATGGTCAAGAGTTCAGGCAGAGGTTCAATACACGGTAGTCAAAATCACAGCGCTATCAATACACCCAGGTAGTTAGTCTAAACAAACGGGCACTGAGTAACAGGAAGTGCTGCTATTTATGGGCTGCTTGATTGTACATTGTCTGCAGCTGGCAGCAGGTGGGGCTGCCAGCTGCATCAAGCTGGGAAAACATTGCAATAACTCCAGAGCTCCTCCGTGGCACAACAGGTAAGACTGCAGCTGTGAGACCAGGAACATCTTGGCTCGAAGACACCCAGGTATATGACAGGGACCCCTCCGGGGGCCTAGCAGAGATTAGCAGGAAAGGAGGCATGGAGGTCTTGATTAAGAGCAGGGGCATGCAAATCCTTGGCTTGGACCCAGGAAAGGTCTGTGGCAGGATATCCCTTCCAATGAACCAAATACCGTAGGCCATGACCCTGCCTTCTAGAATCCAGAATCGTAGAGATTTCAAATTCATGTTGTCCATAACAAGAACAGGAGGATGTAGCTGTTGAGTTCTGGAGTAGCGATTGAAAATTGTCTTTTTGAGGAGAGAAATGTGGAATACGGGATGTATCCGGAGAGAGGAGGGCAATTTTAACCGATAGGAGACTGGCCCGACTCGAGTAATAATTCTGTAAGGACCGATGAATCGAGTGCCCAATTTGGTAGAAGGTTGTTTCAGTCTCACGTATTTGGTTGATAGCCAAACTCTGTCCCCCACCACATATGGAGGTATATTGCGTCTTCATTTGTTGGAGAAAAGCGCATACTTGCCTGCTGACTTCCGTAGTAATCCAGTGTAGCAGAATATTTTTCACCCGCTGATCTGCTGCTGGTACACCAAAAGAAGGCTGAAGTAGGGGAAAAGTCTGAGGGTGATATCCTAGGGCTGCGTAGAATTGTGTGGTATGAAGAGCACTGTGCCAACGGGAGTTAATGGCGAATTTAGCCAAAGGCAAATACTCAACCCCTGATGACGCATCTTTATGTCGAAACATGGGTGGAGCCTAGGACGTGTGATGCGTGACGCTGACTGGAGACGCGGCGGCCATCTTTTCCTTTGGAAACACCATTATGTTTCCATATGCTTGGTGGTTCTTGTATATTTCCGTGAAGTTTTAATTGATATGAACATTGAGAGAGGATTAAGCCTAACTAATAGCTGAGTGGATCGATCATTGCAGAGGGACTGCTGGGGCCATTTTACCATATTTATTTTATGTGTACCCTACACACTGACGGTAAGGGTCAGTTGATTCTGGTGTCGGTGATGGCTATTCTATCTATTCTTTCAGTTGTTGAATGAAGATTTGGATTCGATCGACTTCTCACCTTTTTATTAAAGGACTTTATTGTTTATCTATCTTTTTAGCACTACACTTTTTATTTTATGTTTTTTTTTTATTGTGTCCAGCAATTTAGTGTCAACTGCTTTTATTTACTGTACATCTTTTAGTGCAACAGATTCTTTTTGTTTTAAATACTCAGACCAGTTCGAGTGTAACGCATTGACATATTGTCGAAGATAGATTTCCAGGGTCTGGTTCTTGCATTCGGTTTGACCATCTGTTTGAGGGTGATATGAGGTAGAGAGTGAGAGTGTTACTCCCAGTTTCTTACAGAACGCTCTCCAGAATTGGGAAAAAAACTGGCATCGGCGGTCTAAGACTACATTGGTAGTTATACCATGGGGTTTCATAATATGGGAAAGGAAGAGGGTAGATAGTTCTTCCGTTGTAGGTAATCAAGGGAGTGGTACAAAATGAGACATCTTGGAAAAGCGATCCACTATGACCCATATAACAATCATGCCCTCGTACTTGGTTAACTCTGTAATGAAGTCCATGATCAAATGGGTCCAAGGCTGATGAGGTGCAGGAAGTGGTTGTAACAGTCTAGTAGGCAATATGCGGGGTACTTTATTAGCAGCACAAGTTGGACAGGCAGCCACATAGTCAGTAACATCCTTTTTCATATGAGGCCACCAGCCATGACGCTGCAATGTCTTAAGAGTGATGGTGACACCAGGATGACTGGATAACACACCATCATGTGCCCTGAGGAGTACAGGCTTTCTGAGGCTAGGGGATTCAAACAGGCAACCTGGAGGTATCTTCAAGCCTTGAAGAACACGATTCTGGGTTTCTTGTAACTGTTGGGAAAGAGCCATAGAGATCTGTGTGACAATTTTGTGAGGTGGGATTATATACTGCTCGGTAGGTCGATCTTTTTCAGAAGTAGCAAACTGTCTGGAAAGAGCATCGGCTTTCTTGTTCTTATGCCCAGGGACATAAGAAAGAACAAAATTAAAACGGGAAAAAAACAGAGCCCATCGCACCTGGCGTGAATTCAAACGTTTAGCAGTCTGAAGATACAGCAGGTTTTTATGGTCAGAGGCAAGATTATACAGCTAGCCACGGGGTCTCTACGGAGGTACCCTCCACGTTATTGAGTGTGAAGTATTCTTGAAGCGCCTTATTGATTTCTGTTGTTTTGATTGGGTTGGAGAGAATCGACTCATTTAGTCTCCAATGTCCCCGTTTTGCCATACTAGCACTAGAGCGGATGGACATGATCAACAAGGAATGGTCAGATAGGACCGTGTCTCCGATTTGGGACTTGAGAACAGCTGGGAGAATATTGGAAGGAACCAGAATATGATCAATCCTAGCATAGGTGAGAGTAATCGGTAAAGTCTCTTTTTGAAGGGTTAGATTCTCGCCAGACATCTGTTAAACCTCTGTCGTGGAGGAGCTTAGCAATTTTAAGGCTCACCCTAGTTGGTCTGGTAAGTTGGGCGGAAGAGGGTTTTGATTTGCCTAACCCCTGGTCAAAAGCCGCATTGGAGTCCCCCCCCATATGACTGTGCCTTCTAAAAGGGGAGTTAGGGCATCCAAGATGAGTTGGAAAAACTGTTTTTGCCCTTTATTGGGGGAATAATATGAGACCACAGAGTACAGGTGTCCCCCTATTGTGCCCTTGACCAAGAGAAACCTGGCCTCTGGATCCTTAAAGTCAGATAGGTATTCAAAATCACAGGATTTGGAGAAGAAGATTGTGGCCCCTTTGGTTTTATTTTCGGCATTGGCCAGATAGAAACGGGGGAATTGAGAGTGGATGAACTTGGGACTGTACCGCCTAGGAAAGTGGGTTTCTTGGATCAGGAGGATGTCAAGTTTAAGGGATTTGTAATAATCAAAGATTTTCTCCTTTTGATGGGTGAATATAGACCTTGTACGTTGTGTGTGGCTATTTTGAGGGAGCTCTGTGTGGGATCAGCCATGGCATTCTGGTAAGGTTCTGTGTCTGTCTCCCTCGCCACTCACCCATTGACGTTTTCTGTCCTCCCGGCCCTGTGGGTCGTTCGAGCGTATATCTGACAGTTGGGAGGTCATCCTTCATGCGGAGGCAATGTGAGCTGTAAAACATAAACAGTTTAGGCAAGAGGTAGGGATCAGAGAAGTAAAGAACAGTAGGGAAAGGTAAAGAGGTGAGAAAGAGGTCTCCTAACTCAAAAGAACTGTTCTCGGGGGGGGGGAGACGCCCCCCAAGAACCTCTACACAGGTAGAACAGGGAAGGCCCGTTCCAAAAAGGGAACAGGCAACCTATCCCCCAGAGACCGTCCAGAGTCTGAGGGAAATGTGGAGGCACATGGGGTCCACCCCAGCCAGGGCGCCCCTGGTAAACATGAAAATATTCTAAACAACAGCAACCGGGAATAACATACTGAGGTTGTAGGCTAGGCCATTTGGACCCAGGTCCAGCCCAGGGAGCCCTCCCTCCTCCCCTCCTTAGGGAGCCAAGGAGGGAGGGTCCCCGGTTTAAAAATGGGTAGAGCCCCCACTAGAAGGGGGGTCCCCGAAACAACTAAAGTAATTATGTACGATCATCCGACTTAAAATTTTGTCAATGTATGAGGAAAATTCAAGTCCCCTGGCCCAGATTTAATCAGGGCCCTCGAACTATCAAGGTGCATGGGACAGTTCTTGTTGGCCAGAGTCCGGTCAAGGAGGACCGTTGTCTTTAACCTTCTTGGTTCCACAGCCGAGATTGAGGGCTGGTGGGGGTCGGTCTCTTGGATGATCCAGTGATGTTATGGGAAGTGTCCATGGCCGCTTCTTGCGAGATAAACTTGAGGTGTAGTAGCAGTCTTTTACTGTCAGGGAAAGTGGAGAACGAATAGTTCTTTCTGTTATCAGAGAACTTTACAGCGAATGGGAAGGCCCACTTGTATAATGTCCTTTTGTGCCAGGACTAGAAGTAGTGGCTTCAGAGACCGTCTGCATTGCATTGTGGAGGGCAAAAGGTCTGCGTAGATTTGGATGGGGTGTCCTTGGCACATCACCTTGGGCACAGACCGTGCTTGTCTCATGACCTCCTCCTTCACTGCATAGAAGTGGGGTTTAGCAATGATATCTCTCGACGAGCCGTCCTTTCTGGGGGGCCCCAGGGCTCTGTGGGCTCTATCCAGCTCTAGGCGGTGTTGTGGGATATTTGGGATCAGGTTCTGGATCACAATTTGCACCACTGCCGGAATGTTAGTGATGGATTCGGGTAGACCTCTGATCCTGACATTATATCTCCTCGATCTGTTTTCCAAATCATCGATCCTGGACAGGGCCACATCCAGTTGTCCCTGTACTGTTTGTATATGGCCTGAGTTTTGGTTCGCAGCCGCGACCGTTTGCTCTAGCTTGTTTTCAATAGCATCAATTCTGGTTCCCAGATTCTGAAAGTCTGCTTTTAAGTCTCCTTTTATCTTAGCTGCAGTTTGGGATAAATCCCTTTTAAAGGAGCTCTGACGCTTTCTGGTATAAGTCAGCGATTGAAAAGGTGGAGGCTGCAGCCTGGGAGTTAGCAGGGGAAGTGTCAGCATGGCTGGCTGTGTTAGGACGCTCCATTGAAGACTATGCCCTCTCCCCCATGGGTCCTATCAGGGACTCTGTGGAGGCCGAGGACCAGTTCTGCTGGGTACTTACATGTACCAGGGGGTATGATGCCGGGTAGCCGGGGCTATTGTCAGCCTGCTGTCCGGGGTGTCCTCTGGGTGTGTGCTGGAAGCATGAGGCCTTGTCGCGGCTGCCATCTTGGATTTGCCGCCCGGATCTATTTTGTTAAATTGTAGCCTGAGGTCCCTCCGTATTGCGGCACCGGGCATATGGGGGATTCCCGGGTGTCTGGGGGTACCGTGGGTGTCGATGGCTCCACTCCCGGATCGCTGTGTGTGGTGTTTTATGGGCCTCTGGGCTGGGGTGGTGAGGAGCTCCTGGCTCAAGCAGCCATCTTCCGGGCTCCACGCATGCGCCGTAATATCTGCTTTACATGCGAGATGTGCTCTAGATGAGTCTTGGAAAAGATTAAAATGTCGTCCAAGTAGATGATCACAAAACTGTTGCTGAAATCATGAAAAATGTCATTCATGAAATGTTGGAAGACAGCAGGGGCGTTACACAGCCCAAATGGCATAACCATATACTCAAAATGTCCATTGCGGGTGATGAAGGCTGTCTTCCACTAGTCTCCCTCTCTAATTCGAATCAGATTATAAGCCCCTCAGAGGTCCAGCTTAGAGAAGATGACGGCTCCTTTAAGTACGTCAAACAGTTCTGGAATGAGGGGCAAAGGGAAGGAGTCTTTTACGGGTGATTTGATTTAAGTCTATGCATGGTCGAAGACCCCCATCTTTTTTTTCGACAAAGAAAAAACCTGCCCTTACTGGAGAAGAAGAGGGTCAGATAAAACCTCTTTCCAATTTGTCTTTTATGTATTCCTCCATGGATCTTTGTTTAGGCAATGACAGGGGATAGGTCCTTCCTTTGGGAAGAGGTGCTCCAGGAATCAAATTAATCGCACAGTCAAAAGAACGATGTGGAGGTAAAACCTCTGCCTTTTGCTTGCAAAATACATCTGCAAACTCATGGTATTCGTGAGGCAAAGTAGAAGGGATGGCCACGGAAGCTAACAGACAACCAGAAAGTCTTTTAGGTTGAGACAGTTTAGATAACAGGATGGCCCCCAAGAGGTTAGCTCTCCATTTTCCCAATCAAAAGTAGAGTCGCGTTATTGTAACCATGGGTAGCCAAGGATAACGGGCAGAAGTGGAAAATCAATAAGAGACAGGACGATGTCCTCTTTGTGGAATGTGCGAATTGTCGTATTCTCAAACTTTACAAGGCCATCTCCCAACGGTTGTCCATTCAAGGTTGTGATGCTCAGGGGTCTAAACTTAGGAACAAATGGGATGTTATTTTCCTTAGCAAAAGTGTATTCCAGGAATATGCTAGCGGCTCCAGAATCCACAAAAGCCTTACAGGAGACAAGTTTACAGGCTAAATGGAAAATTGTGGGAACAGTAATCTTGGAGGATATACCTGTAAGGTCTAACCCAGCTCCTCCAACACTGGTTAGACCCTGCCTTTTACTGGATGGGAAGGGCAGATAGATAACAAATGTCCTTTAAGTCCACAGTACAGGCATAGGCCCAATGCATGCCTCCTTTGTTTCTTTGACTTGGTTAGGTGGAGATGGCTGACTTCCATGGGTTCCACAGGTGCCTGGGATTCAACTGAAATTTCAGGTTCTGGCTGAGGTGGTGCTTGGAAGTTAGGGGCCAAACAGTAAACTGGCCTAGTAAGCTTGCGAGTTCTAAGTCTCTCTAGGCACCTTTCATGATACCGGACATCCAGACAAACACGCAGCTCTTTGAATTTTTCAAGGTCTTCTGGGGAATCCTTATAGACTAATTCTGTAAGACCTTTTCGGAAGGCTGCACATAATGCCCTTGAGCCCTTGAGGCTAGTCTCAGCATCCAGGGTACAGAACTCAATAGCATACTGTGCCAAAGACCTGGTACCTTGCTGTATGTCCAAAAGTAAGTACTCAACTGCAGATGTTTTATCTGGCTAGCCTATTACAGTCTGGAGAGAAGCCAGAAATTTGTCAGTGTCTTGCAGCACAGTATCATTGTGTTCCAGATAAGGAGAGACCCAGGCCAGGGCCTTCCCCTTTAACAAGGAAATTACAAAACTCACTTTGGCAGAAGAAGTGCTAAAAGTCCCAGGGTTGTTGCGGAAATGCAAATGGCAAACATTTAAAAAAAACCTCTGAAGTCCTCAGTATCACCACCAAATTTTTTCAGGAAAGGGAAGTTTGGGTGGTACAGAAGAGGCGTGTTGGATTGGAGCAGGAGTAGGAGCTGGAGTCTGGACCAGTGCAGAGGGACCAGGCAAGAAATATTTAAGCATAACACAAAGTTCTAACTTGGCTTCCAAAGAAGAAAGATGCTGTTCATGAGCTCCAATCAATTGCCCCTGATGCAAAATCGCCTTAACAATCTCAGCAGAGTCCACTGCCATTGTGGCCCATTTGTAATGTAAGGTACCTGTGGTAGGTAGTGTCCGAAGTGGAGGTTGTATGCTGAGGATTCAGATGAAGATATAGTCAGGCAGGTCAAGTTGGCAACAGATCAGGCAAATCAGTACAAAATCGAAATCCAAAGAATGGTCAGGCAGGCGGAGGTCATATACGAGCTGGCGGTGAAGTACCAAATCAGCAGGCTGGAGAATGGTCAAGAATTCAGGCAGAGGTTCAATATACAGTAGTAAAAATCACAGCGGTATCAATACACCCAGGTAGCTAGTCTAAACAAACGGGCACTGAGTAAAAGGGAAATGCTGCTATTTATGGGCTGCTTGATTGTACATTGTCCGCAGCTGGCAGCAGGTGGGGCTGGTGAGTCCAAGGCAATGCATCAAGCTGGGAAAACATTGCAATAACTCCAGAGCTCCTCTGTGGCATAACAGGTAAGACCGCAGCTGTGAGACTAGGAACATGTTGGTTCGAAGACACCCAGGTACATGACAGGAGCACAGTTTTTTCCAGTACTCTCAACTAGCTCCTTCACTGAGGTCCCCTGAAGTTTTCCGCCGGCTTTTGGAAAAGTAGCTTCTGTAAGGCTTTTAAAACTTCAGTGAGTAATTGTGGGATTCCAGTTTTGGGGCACTCAGCCCAGAAGTGTCCAACTTCTCCACATCCATAACATTTCTTTTCTCACCCTCTGGAGAACTTTGGCCCTTCTTGGTGTGATCCTTGTTCCTGGACCTTTGCTTGGGTCTCCATTACCCACATTAGAGCATGATACAACTGAGTTTGAGCTTGAGCTACCTGAGCCATCAGCTCAGGGGGACCAATTTCGCTCACTGGTTTGTTAGTATCAGGGGTGGCCAGCCCAGCCAGTTCTGACACCACTGTCATCATCTGAGAAACCTGATTCTACATGGACCATTTGGGCAATTACTTTCTCCCTATTCCCCGCGGTAGTGCTCAATTCTTTCGTTCCTTGACTCTTTTCTTCCAATAGAGCTTCCTTCTCTCGCACTTCCCTTATCAACTCTGAATACGTGGGTACCACCTTGGTTCTTTTCAGTAGTAACTTCAAGACAATGGGATGATTTGGCCAGGCCCCTTGCAACACCCAGTCTAAACGAGCATGGGATGAACACCCCTTTTGAGGATAATCTGGTGCAACATTCTGTCTATTCAGGAGATGTACCCAGAGAGGTTCTCCCCCTTTTGTTGATGGGTGTGATTACATTTGCACATCAGAGCTGCAGTTGTTTCAACTCTTCTGAATACAGCATACAAAGCATTTTTGTAGTCCATGGCACTACGGGTTCTCTTTCCCATTCTCAAGTTGCAAATCACATTGGCCGCAGGGCCTCCAAGAAACTCACTGATCCGTTGTCATTTCTCGGCCTCTGGAACACTCCATTCCTTCACAGCCTGCATGGCCTGACTCATCCAGGTCTCAAACTCATCCTCTCGGATAGGGGTTGGCAACTGCCCTGAGAAGAATCTGAGTCTCCGATAGTTCTAACTTGCATTTTCAGATCTGTTCTTCACTAGGCTATCCACTAGCCGGCTCACATCAGTGTAGAAGGAAACAGGAGGGGCACTGACCCCATGAGAGTCTGTCCCAACCGCTCCGAAGCCCTTATCCTGGGTCCTTGTCAATGGCTGCCTCTCTACCTGCTCTCTCCCACTTTCAGTGGGATCACCCTTGCAGTCACCCCCTTGGCTAGACGTACCTCTTCTTCCTGAAAGCACATAGGTATTTCTTCCTGCCATTCCAACAATCCCTGGACTTGGCCCAGGTCGTGCTCAGCTTCCATATCCACAATGTAGGCCCTCTGTCCTGGTGCTAAGGCTCTCACCCACTGTCGAATCTCCCTCTCAGTGTATTTACTTCCTGGGATTTCTAGGACAGTGCTTCTTTCCACCTGAGCTCCCTGGGCTCTACCCCAACTGACTGCAGCCACAGAAGCTGCCTCCTATGGGGATCGTGGCTCTTGTCTAGGTTGACTAGGGCCAGCTGCAGAATACATCCCGGACGAGCCCCCAAATGTAGCACCCTTGAGGACTGCTTGGATTTACCTGCTCATCTGCATCACCATGACCCTGTGAACTTTCCAATCCACCTGACACTCTGGGTTTCCAACATCTTTTCACAAGCACCTTTAAATGACATGTCACACAAGTCAATATATTTATGGTATCTCAGCTTTTACTGAAGTAGCAAAGTAGTATTAGTTTGTAAAGGAGGGCAATAGATCAATCGAGTTCTGAGTAACAGCACAGACTCAGTAGATGAATTCCCCCAAAGACAGCTTAAGAACAGCTGAACAGCAGGAAGACATAATATACATATATCTACAATGGAATACCACCTGTAACATGACCTGTAGGACAATGAATGGTTAAGTGTTTAATGCAAGTAGTTACACTCTAAAGGGAACCCCAGGCTGGCCTATTCAACCTTAGAATCCTAATAAAAGATCTGACAGAATAAGGATGGTGTAGGGCCCTTTAATTAGTGACAACAGCGATGTCCGTGGTGCAGGTAGGGCTGGGAGATTTTCTTAAAAAAAAAAATCTTCGATTCTCTTAAAAAAAACTCGATTCACGATTCGAATCGAGTTTTTTTTTTTTTTTTTGGAAATCACGCCGGTCCCGAGGCGCTGCGGGCATGAGCTTTTAGGCGAGGCCGCGGCTTCGGCCTAGTCTGCGGCGTCCGGCCTCGCGGACTAGGCCGAAGCTGCGGCCTCACCTAAAAACTCCTTGCCCGGAGTTCTTCAGGCCCGCGCGGTGTCCGCGCCGGTCCGGAGGCGCTGCAGGCATGAGTTTTTAGGCGAGGCCGCGGCTTCGGCCTAGTCCGCGGCGTCCGGCCGTAGCCGCGGACTAGGCCGAAGCCGCGGCCTCGCCTAAAAACTCATGCCCGCAGCGCCTCCGGACCGGCGCGGTGAAAAAAAAAAAAATCTAAAAAAATCGATTTGCCTAAATTTTGAATCGATTTGACCTCTCAACTCGATTCAAGATTTAAATCGATTTTTTTCCCAGCCCTAGGTGCAGGCCTGATAGTCTTCACTGGCAGTCGGAGCTCATTAGATTATATTCAATAAGGCACAGTGATGAATGAACAGACTGACCGGCTTAAACAAGCTAATGGTATTCTTTGAAATGGTGATAGATAAAAGTGTTTATGTACAGTGTTCTAATAGAAGTGCAGTAAAGTGTTCCAAAGGTAGAGATGTCTGTACACAGTGTTCCAATTAAGTAACAAGGGAAATAATGTAGAAGGTGGGCGGTTGCCCTCTCACCAACGACTGGTCCGAACTAGTGGCCTTAAAGTCAGCAACCCATGAAGAGACGTCCTGCGATAGAGTCGATAGCGATGACACATGGATGCCGAGTGTGGGGCTGCTGAGTTGGTGCCGCAAAGATATCTGGCGAATCGCCGCAGAGATGGGTCCTACGAGGCCAGGCTGGAGTTCTTGAAACTGCGTGGTAGGCCGCAACCTCTCTCTCCCTGTCACGGAGAGGTATGCCTTACACCAGGCCCAGGAAGAAGAGAGCGTGAGACGGAACTCCTATCTCCTTTATAGTCTTTCCCAGAAGTCCCCTGGATGGTAGCAAGGATCCCTGGGATATGTAGTCCAGGCGTATAGTTATGCAGTGGAACTGCTGGTCACAAGAACTACTAGTCCCACAATCCAGTGGGTTGGCTCACCAATATGATGACAGTCACTGGCGTCCAGCATTAAGGGGACACAACTATAGATGATGAATGAAGGGGAGGACACATAATGTTACTCTTATAAACTTACAGGTATGTGTAAATATGGACAAGTAGTAGGCAGGTAGTACACCACTCTGACTGGCCAGACTGGTCTCAGGGAAGAGACATAGCTCTTTTTCCACTTCTTCCTTGTGTGCTAGACAGCAAAACCACCATCCACCATTCCCCTACATACATCACTTGCAAAGTGAACAACTGCCAAGCGGTGCTTCACTTGCGGAGCCTTGGCAAAAAAAGACACAGAGATACAAAGACTTTGCACTGTCTTCAAACGGCTTGCTAGTATTCCTTTATGGTCAGGAGGCTTAGATTACACTTCTGTAGACCATACACCATAATGAAATCAGGTAACAGCCTTGGAAAGATAGCAGTCTAACCCTTAATGTTTGGTCTTTGCCACTTGGGGAATTACACCATATATGTACTTCAGTGTCAGCAGAGCAAATACTATATCTGCTACTGGACCCTGGCTTGCTCACCTCCAGGTGGGGTGATCCCAAGGACCGCAACCTGGTACTAACACGCAGCAAAATCTCCACCCTCAGAAGCTCTGGTGAATGCCGTTTAGTACTTAAACCCTGCACCTCAGGTGAACTTGTGTCGTTCACCGCTTGTTGGTGGGTGCTGCTCCACTGCTATAGCTTTTGGCCACCGAGTCTGACTCCAGATTGTGACACACATCTCATCACAATAACTCAACGTGTACCAAGTTCTTACAATAAGGCTGCCAAATTTGTCAACGACATTCACTTACCTCATGGAGCAGCAAGAAAATCTTAAGGTGCCACTCATCTCATTGTTACTGCTTGGTTCCAACATGAGTGAGAAGTTTTCCACATCATCTTACTTTCTCTAAATAAAAAGGTATGGGCATGGACATAGCAGCCTCGGGATTGGGCTTCCACCCCATCTCTCACATTTGTTAGTAGTGATGATATAAATAAACAGCGGAGATGAATGTCACACCTTCTAAATCAGGTATATTGGTGTATATGTCAAACAACATGCCGGTGGGTGATAGATGCATCATGAACTTTAAACAGAAACTGGAAAGCCATATCCATCGGGAATCTAAGGCTACCCTTCTGCAACAATTGACCCTTGCCAGTAGTTTGGTAATTCAAAAGTTAATTTCTCCTACCATATATTCAGGATCAGGCTAGGAGCAATGGATGACAATGTAATTGTAGGTGTACTCAATTGTCCAAGTAAGGGACAAGATAGCCAGTTCTTTTCAGTACCAACTAAGCAGGTAGAAAAATAGTCAGGAGCTGTGATACAGGTATTCACCGTGGAATAAATTACCTTGTACACATTGGGGCTCAGGAAGGATCTGAGGGGCAGGGTAGCTCTTAGCAGAGGAGGCAACAACAGAGTAGAGCAGGAGTGACAGGAGAGGAGCTTTCAGAAGAACTGTACACTGAGGAAGACCAAACCCTAACCAGCCACCTTATGCCCAGCTGTGCCCCAGATGTCTGAATTTATCAAAGCAGACAACTAGCCACCCAGATGTATGAATCTTTCCAGGTAGATCTCATTAAACATTTTCAGTAGTGGTATGAGGTATAGTAAACAAATAGCTACAAAAAGCTAAGCAGTTACTGCCAAGAAGAGTTTTTGAACATTTGAAACATTTTGCAAAGTTATTAATGCACAACACAACTGTCCAGCAGGCCAGCTCCATCACCCTACTTGAGGATACTCTAAATCCAACAGCAAGTGTGGTGCCCAGCTCTCATTAAAATAACATCTGCAGGAACATGGCTGTAATTGATCTCTGTGCAGTGGTCTCCTAGTTTCCAGTCTCTAATGTTTGGTACAATGGATTTATTCAACGCTACCCAACAGCAGAGCCTGCCTCTTACTTTTAAGGAAGGTTCAAACTAGTGCATCCTCACAACATGCTGGACAATATTGTCAATAATACAACTTCAAACATGAAATACATTAGTAGGTTTAATAAAACATTACCCCTTCAACCCAACCCCTAAAGTTAAAGCAGAATTAATTCCATCTATCCCTTTGCATCCAAAAATGAGGCCATCTTAGCCTCTGTTTAGATCAGTTGCCATGGTGCAGCACATATGATCAGCTATAGCCAGAGGCATATCTAGTAAAAATGGCACCTATGGCAAGCACTGAAACTGTGCCCCTGTCAAAACATTTGAAACCCATCTTTCAGATAACCTTAACAAAAAAACAGCTAACAAAACCACAAGTCAAGCTCTTTAATATTTCAATTAACAAATTATGGATTGGCACTACATAAAAATTACAACTGCAATTACACCCCCTGTTGCTTTTAGTAGGTGTAGTACCTACTGACAGTGACACATTCAAATGAATGGTGGTGCTCTGCAAGCTCTCCAAAACTGCGTGCAGTTTGGAGTTTAAGGGGTTAAAGCACACAGTGTGGAGGTGATACAATGCCTCCTCACCACCTCTCAAATGCACATGTGAATGAGCCCCTATATATTCCTGCATTTCAACGCTGAAGGGCAGCTCAAACAAAATGACATGCCTTTTGCTGGCCCACGAATAGCGATGAGCTTCGTATTCCAGTCGAACCCATGTTCAACTCGAACATCGTCTGTTCGCCCGTTCACCAAATTGCGAACGATATTGGCCGCTCACGCCAAAATCGTGTGGTGCGTCACGGCCCATAATTCACTGCGGCATTGCAGTGCATTGCTGGCTGATGATTGGCCAAGCATGCACTATGACCCGCATGCTTGGCCAATTACAGCGCCTTCTGTAGAGAGAGCTGTAATTGGCCAAAGCCGGGGTGGCTTTGGCCAATTATGGCTCAGGGGGTTTAGTACACGCCCCACACTATATAAAGCCGCCTGCATGGCTTCCCTGTGTAGTGTGTTCCAGGGTTGAGAGACAGAGACAGAAAGACAGTGTCATTTGATTTAAGTTAGATAGATTAGGCAGGACAGTCAGTCAGTTAGCTGCACTTACAGTGTATTGTGTATATATATATGCATCCCAGGTGTTTTGTGTGTGTGTATGTGTGTGTATATATATATATATATATATATATATATATATATATATATATATATTGTGCCAGACCTAGCCAGGAGAGAGACTTTTGGAGGGGACTGAATGCTAGCCTCTTGCCGATCGATCGTGGGCCCTGGCATTTGGGGGAACGGTGCTCTTTGTGAGCTGTATGCCTGGGGACCCTTGAGGTGGTATTACTGTGGATTCGGGTCCTGGTCCTCCAGGACACACAGACCCTGGGGACCCTGGATTTGCCATATTAGAAATAGTGGCTGATTCATAATGCTGGGACAAATACTGTTAGGAGATGCTGATGTCAATTCCAGCCACCTGTCTGTTGCCTGCTAGAATGTGTATTGTAAATAAGTCTCTAGTATGGGATCTAAGAGTCATTAGATCCCCATTGTTGTTTGTGTTAATTAACTCTGCTATTGTGATAATGTTGATTGGGTTTTCTGAGCTACAAGACGGCCAGTCTGGCCTAAAGGTCATGTCTGAGTCATCTAGGCTGTCTAAAGGGATTAGTTAATTAGCCCATGTTAATTAGGTTTCTGGTCACAGGTGTATGTTCAGAGTAATATGAGCAGGAGGTATACACCTCCTCTTTTACTGTATAAAAGAGCCTGTATTTTGCAATAAAAGAGATTCCTGGTTGAACTTACATACAGCCTGCCTGGTGTTTGTTCTGAGCTACACAATTGGATTAGAACGGCACATAGCTGTAGTTCTAATCCCGGAGCATCGGATGACCGAACCATCAGATGTTGTGATCTGCAATCTGATTCTATAGCCGCAGAGGAGTGTTGGGAGAGTGGAACCGAGCGAGCAAGGGGCTCGTTACATTGGTTGGCAGCTGTGGGATTTGCTCTCCAGTTACTGATACACTCCAAACCAGCCTGCAGGAGAGCCACGCTGGAAGACTTACTTGAGAGCCGTGGAGGGAATGGTGGGATCTGGCTTCCTTGCCGTGAACACATCAAAACCATCACCTGGATCCAAGGTCCAGATAGCAGGAGAGGAGATGTACAGATACCAGCCACCATGGAAGAGGAATTCAGAAGGAGGTTGTGAGAGATGCAGATACAGCACAGAGGACCAGTATCAGAGCAGGTCCTACTGAAATGGTTTGATTTTATCCGCTGTGAACTCTGGAAGGAAGCGCCAGCCCGTGAGCAGCGACACCAGGGAAAAGTTCTCCCCTCCATCCATGTAAGGTACTGGTCGCAGTATGAAGTACGATTGCTGTTATTGGGGGAACAGCCGAACCAGGAGTGGACAGCTGAGTTAAGCAGGCTGATCTGGGCAGAAATGCGGTTGGACGAGAGATACAGAGCCCTCCAGTGGTATGTAGCCCAAGTGTGCCCATGGACAGCAGATGACAGCCCCACGGAAGGCTTTGACTACAATGGCCTGGGATTGTTGTACTGGAGGCTGTCCAGGGACCCTGACTTTGGAAGTGATTGGGAGTGGCGTTTGGAGGAATTAATGGAGCACAGAGAGGGAAAACTGAACGTCTCGGAAGTGCACTGGGCACAGGAAGATTTGGAGTTTCTGGCCATTCAGGAATGGGAGCTTGAGATGGCCTACAGACAGCTGCTAGACTCTGCTCAGCAGCAGGGTGGGGCTCCCTTTGCCTGGGACTATCAGAAAATACCAGTTGACAACTCTGAAATCCTGGCTGAAGAGTTGACAATGTGGCAGAGTAACAGTGGGCTTTGCCAACCTGCCCCCGCAGCTGTGCTGACTGATTTTGATGAACCTGTTTCTGCATTGGATGATCTTGGATGGAGGAATGTGCCTGTCCAACAGAATGCCAGAGAATCGGCAGTGGAAAATCTGAAGACTGCCGTCCCCAAACCTGAAGTGCTGACAACAGGGCAGAGCTCTGCTAACCTCTGCCCAGCACTGATAGCATCTTCTGGGTTCCACGGAGAGGAGATGGTGAACCTTTATCCCCAGACACCAGTTGCAGAGACAGGGGATTTGATAGACTTTTCTGCTGAGGAAGAACAACCTGGTGAGCCTCCAGCAGAAGAAAAGCTGTTATTAGGGCCAAACTTCACTGTGCTCTGCCCAGCACTGATAGCATCTTCTGGGTTCCACGGAGAGGAGATGGTGAACCTTTATCCCCAGACACCAGTTGCAGAGACAGGGGATTTGATAGACTTTTCTGATGAGGAAGAACAACCTGGTGAGCCTCCAGCAGAAGAAGAGCTGGTATTAGGGCCAAACTTCACTGTGCTCTGCCCAGCACCAACAGAAGTATCTGAAGTTACAAGGAACTTCCCCAGCTGAAGCGCTGGCAACCGGACAGAGGGTCCAAGATCTCTGCCCTACACCTGCAGCGGTTCCGGAGGCTCAGGGTGAGAAGGAGGTGGTCACTTCCCAGCAGCAGATCAGGATACAGGGGGAGAAGGGAGAGGAGGTGTTCGTCGTCCCTCTCCAACAGTTGGCCAGGGTGGAGGAAGTGGTCTTTCCTCCCCAGCAAAGATCTGTGCACCTGGGAGACAGTACCACAGACATATCGTCCCAACATCCAGATGAGGGAATGGAAAAGGAAGCAGCCGGCTCACCTCCCCAATGGCAGCTACACAGTTTGGGAGTGGAGGAAGCCAGCCTCCTGCCCCAACAGTTAGCCGGAGCAGATGGTGTGGGGTTTCCAGCAGAAGGGCTGGCAACAGGGCCAAATACTGCTGGACTCTGCCCTCAACTAACAGAGGATGGATTTCCTGTGAAGGTGGATGGGACTTCAGTCTCCACCTGTATTCCCCAGGGATGCTTGACAGTCAGCCCAGATCCCCAACAGCATGACGGAGTGAGCCCAGACACCCTGTCTTCTCTCCAGCGGCAGAAAGGACTCCAGGGAGAAGGGCCAGTCCAGGCCTCTC
This sequence comes from Aquarana catesbeiana, assembly GCF_042186555.1. Lineage (NCBI taxonomy): Eukaryota > Metazoa > Chordata > Amphibia > Anura > Ranidae > Aquarana > Aquarana catesbeiana. The sequence goes on along the minus strand of NC_133333.1, from coordinate 131,508,099 downwards.
CCCAGCAGCAGATATGTTCTCTGAGAGAGGCAGAGGTTGGCTGGGTGAGTAATGCTTTGTTTGGAACAATTTGTTTGGGGCACTGTGTGGGTACAGGCCTAAGAGGACTGGAACTACTGACTAACTTCAGAGTCAACCCCTCTGGGGTCTCCTCCTGTATTAGTCTCCTGCCGAAAGGGGAGAAATGTGACAGACCTAGCCGGGAGAGAGACTTTTGGAGGGGACTGAATGCTAGCCTCTTGCCGATCGATCGTGGGCCCTGGCATTTGGGGAAACGGTGCTCTTTGTGAGCTGTATGCCTGTGGATTCGGGTCCTGGTCCCCCAGGACACACAGACTCTGGGGACCCTGGATTTGCCATATTAGAAATAGTGGCTGATTCATAATGCTGGGACAAATACTGTTAGGAGATGCTGATGTCAATTCCAGCCACCTGTCTGTCTGCTGCCTTCTAGAATGTGTATTGTAAATAAGTCTCTAGTATGGGATCTAAGAGTCATTAGATCCCCATTGTTATTTGTGTTAATTAACTCTGCTATTGTGATAATGTTGATTGGGTTTTCTGAGCTACAAGATGGCCAGTCTGGCCTAAAGGTCATGTCTGAGTCATCTAGGCTGTCTAAAGGGATTAGTTAATTAGCCCATGTTAATTAGGTTTCTGGTCACAGGTGTATGTTCAGAGTAATATGAGCAGGAGGTATACACCTCCTCTTTTACTGTATAAAAGAGCCTGTATTTTTCAGTAAAAGAGATTCCTGGTTGAACTTACATACAGCCTGCCTGGTGTTTGTTCTGAGCTACACAACTGGATTAGAATGGCACATAGCTGTAGTTCTAATCCCGGAGCATCGGATGACCGAACCATCAGATGTTGCGATCTGCAATCTGATTTTATAGCCACAGAGGAGTGTCGGGAGAGTGGAACCGAGCGAGCAGGGGCTCGTTACATATATATATATATATATATATATATATATATATATATATATATATATATATATATATATACACTGTATTCAGTTTAGCTAGATCTGTTCCTGTTATTATCTTCCTACTGACAGGCAGGCTTGTGTTGTTACAGTATTTACAGCTACCTGAAGAAAATTGCTGGTGTTCTTCTGATCCTATTAGTACCACAGTCAGGCAGCTAGACTATTTACAGTTATGCCCCGTACACACGGTCGGACTTTGTTCGGACATTCCGACAACAAGATCCTAGGATTTTTTCCGACGGATGTTGGCTCAAACTTGTCTTGCATACACATGGTCACACAAAGTTGTCGGAAAATCCGATCGTTCTGAACGCGGTGACGTAAAACACGTACGTCGGGACTATAAACGGGGCAGTGGCCAATAGCTTTCATCTTTTTATTTATTCTGAGCATGCGTGGCACTTTGCCCGTCAGATTTGTGTACACACAATCGGAATTTCCGACAACAGATTTTGTTGTCGGAAAATTTTATATCCTGCTCTCAAACTTTGTGTGTCAGAAAATCCGATGGAAAATGTGTGATGGAGCCTACACACGGTAGGAATTTCCGACAAGTAGGTCCTATCACACATTTTCCGTCGGAAAATCCGACCGTGTGTATGGGGCATTAGTGTAGTGCGTCCTCCTCACAGTGTTCAGCTAAAGCTACAAGCTAGTTTAGTGTGACCTCTGCACAGTGTTCAGCTAAAGCTACAAGTTAGTGTAGTGCGACCTCTGCACAGTGTTCAGCTAAAACTACAAGTTAGTGTAGTGCGTCCTCCTCACAGTGTTCAGCTAAAGCTACAAGTTAGTGTAGTGCACAGTGTTCAGCTAAAGCTACAAGTTAGTGTAGTGTGACCTCTGCACAGTGTTCAGCTAAAGCTACAAGTTAGTGTAGTGTGTTCTCTGAACAGTGTTCAGCTAAAGCTACAAGTTAGTGTAGTGCACAGTGTTCAGCTAAAGCTACAAGTTAGTGTAGTGCGTCCTTCTCACAGTGTTCAGCTAAAGCTACAAGTTAGTGTAGTGCGTCCTCCTCACAGTGTTCAGCTAAAGCTACAAGTTAGTGTAGTGCACAGTGTTCAGCTAAAGCTACAAGATAGTGTAGTGCGTCCTCCTCACAGTGTTCAGCTAAAGCTACAAGTTAGTGTAGTGTGACCTCTGCACAGTGTTCAGCTAAAGCTACCTGTAGAAGGTTGGTGGTGTTTTCCTGATCCTATCACTACCGCAGGCAGCTACATTATTTTAACGTTAGTGTAGTGCGTCCTCTGCACAGTGTTCAGCTAAAGCTATCTGTAGAAGGTTGGTGGTGTTTTCCTGATCCTATCACTACCGCAGGCAGCTACATTATTTACACGTTAGTCTAGTGCGACCTCTGCGCAGTGTTCTGCTAAAGCTATCTGTAGAAGGTTTTTGGTGTTTTCCTGATCCTATCCCTACTGCAGGCAGCTACATTACACATTAGTCTAGTGCAACCTCTGCACAGTGTTCAGCTAAAGCTACCTGTAGAAGGTTGGTGGTGTTTTCCTGATCCTATCACTACCGCAGGCAGCTACATTATTTTAACGTTGGTGGAGTGCGTCCTCTGCACAGTGTTCAGCTAAAGTTACCTGTAGAAGATTGGTGGTGTTCTCATACTACAGGCAGGCAGTTGATTTTGCTATATATATCCCAGCTTAGTGCAGCTACATCTCACTGCAGGCCATTAGTATGTCTGGAAGGCTAACAAGGAGAGGCAGACAGTCACAAGCCAATAAAAGAGGGCAAGCAGGCTCTGTGTCTAGAGGCAACAGTGCTGGTCGTGGAGACGGTGCATCCTCATCAGCACGTGGCCGTGGGACACGCTTGGCCTTTTGTTCGGCAGCTGGCCGCGTTGAGCCGCAACATGCGGAAGACTTGGTCGAGTGGATGACCAAGCTGTCCTCATCCTCCTCATCCTCTCTCACCCATGCTTAGGGTACTTTGTCTGGCAAAGCAGCTGCCAAGGCGGCGTCTTCCCTTGGCTCAATGGCGTCAGTGACTCCTTCCCTAGCCCCACCATGTCCTCCTGAGGAGTCCCTCGAACTGTTTGACCACAGTGTTGGGTACATGCTTCAGGAGGATGCCCAGCATTTAGAAGGCTCTGATAATGATACTGAGCTAGATGAAGGCAGTAACGTGAGCACGGACAGAGGGGGTGCCCAAGAAGGACAGCAATCTGGCAGTCATGCTCCCCCTGCTGCAGCATACTGCCAGGTTTGCTCCAGTGATGAGGAGGGAGGGGATGATGAGGTCACTGACTCAACGTGGGTGCCTGATAGGAGGGAGGAGGAGGGGGAGGAGGCACATCACCAACAAGGCAGGATGCCCTCCAGGGGCCAGCCTAAGGGCAGCACACTGACTGCATCACACCGCAAAGCTCCGCATGTGCAGGGCGCTGCTGTCTCTGCGCATTATTCCAAAAGTTCTTTGGTGTGGGCCTTTTTTGAGACGAGTGCATCAGATCGCACCACTGCTATTTGCAACATATGTCTCAAGCGTATCTCACGTGGCCAAAACATCTCCCGCTTGGGCACCACATGCTTGACCAGACATATGTTGACCTGCCATGCAGTTCGTTGGCAAGCGTATCTAAAAAACCCACACCAAAGAACAAAGAGGACCTCTTCTTGCTCCTCATCAGCTGAGATCTCCAACCCCACTGTACCTTCAGTCCTCTCTGAGACCTGCACTGAGAGGAATGAAGGTGTAGAATTAGGTGTGTCACAGCCAAGTACTTGTGGGCAATTTGCTTTCAGTACACCAACGTCAGATTGTACCAGGCAAATTTCCCTGCCCCAGCTGCTGCACCGCCGAAAGAAGTTCGCTCCCAGCCATCCACATGTCCAGCGGTTGAATGCTAGCTTGGCAAAATTGCTAGCACTTCAACTACTACCTTTTCAGTTGGTAGACTCTGCTCCCTTCCGTGAGTTTGTGGAATGTGCGGTTCCTCAGTGGCAGGTACCCAAACGCCACTTTTTCTCACGGAAGGCGATTCCGGCTCTCTACCGGCATGTGGAAGGCAATGTCCATGCCTCCCTGGACAGGGCGGTCAGTGGTAAGGTGCATATTACCGCTGACTCTTGGTCCAGCAGGCATGGACAGGGACGTTACCTAAGTTTCACGGCGCATTGGGTGACTCTGCTGGCAGCTGGGAAGGATGCAGGACAAGGTGCAGTAGTGTTGGAGGTTGTTCTGCCACCACACCTCCAAAATGCCACTAGTAATGATTCTGACACACCTCTCTCCTCCACTCCCTCCTCTTCTTCTTCCTCCATGGCCTCTTCCTGTGCTTTGTCCTCGGAACCAGCGGTGCTCGGTAGGCGTTCGAGGGGTTACTCAAATATGCAGGCCAAAAGATGCCATGCGGTGCTTGAGCTGGCGTGCTTGGGGAACAGGAGCCACACTGGGGCAGAGGTTCTGTCAGCTCTGCAGGGGCAGGTTCAGAGGTGGTTGACTCCACACCAACTTAAGGCAGGAATGGTGGTTTGCGACAATGGCACCAACCTCCTCTCCGCCCTCCGACAGGGACAAATGACCCATGTGCCCTGTTTGGCTCACAACCTTAACTTGGTGGTGCAGCAGTTCTTGGGCAGGTACCCGGGCTTACAGGATGTCCTGAGGCAGGCCAGAAAGTCTGTGTGCATTTCCGACGGTCATATAATGCCAGTGCTCGGCTGGCAGACCTCCAAAAGGAATTTAACCTGCCCAAGAACCGCCTAATCTGTGACATGCCCACCAGGTGGAACTCAACGTTGGCCATGCTGCAGATGCAGAAGAGGGCCATCAATGAGTACCTGTGCGACTATGGCACCAGGACAGGGTCAGGGGAGCTTGTTTTTTTCCCTCACGCCAGTGGGCCATGATCAGGGATGCATGCACTGTCCTGTCACCATTTGAGGAGGACACGAGGATGGTGAGCAGTGACAGTGCATGCATCAGTGACACTGTCCCCCTTGTCCACCTGTTGGAGCACACGCTGCATGGAATAATGGACAGGGCACTTGAGGCAGAACAGAGGCAGGAAGAGGAGGACTTCCTTAGCTCTCAAGGCCCCCTTTATCCAGACAGTGTTCCTGCATGCCCGCCAATCACACAAGTAGAGGACGAGGAGGAGGAGGATTGTGTCAGTATGGAAGTGGAGCCTGGCACTCAGCATCAGCAGCAGTCTTTAAGGGATCATTTACAGTCCCAAGAAACACATGGACTTGTACGTGGCTGGGAGGAGGTGGCTGTGGATCATGTCATCCTTAGTGACCCAGAGGACTCCGGACCGAATGCCTCAGCAAACCTACACTGCATGGCCTCCCTGATCCTGCAAAGCCTGCGGAAGGATCCTCGTATTCGTGGTATCAAGGAGAAGGAACAATACTGGCTGGCAACCCTCCTTGATCCACGTTACAAGGGTAAGGTTGGGGACCTTATCTTGCCGTCGCAGAGGGAGCAGAGGATGAAACATCTTTGGGATGCCTTGCAGAAAGGTCTGTGCAACGCGTTCCCAGAGACTGGGAGGTTACAAACTCCTGTTTCTGGACAACGCGTTGCTGAGGCTTCAGTCAGTCAAAGAAGGAGCGGTGGAGAAGGTGGCCGTCTGACTGATGCTTTCAGACAATTTTTTAGTCCACAGCCCCAAGGTATGATCGGTTCCAGCAACCATCGCCAGCGTCTGTTTTACATGGTGCAGGAATACCTAGGGGCAAGATCTGACTTGGACACCTTTCCCACCAAAAATCCTCTGGGTTACTGGGTCTTTAGGATGGATTACTGGCCAGAGCTTGCACAGTATGCAATTGAGCTACTGGCCTGTCCTGCATCCAGCTTTGTAACCGATCACAGGGTGCGTCTGTCCACCAACTCGGTCGATCGACTGACCTTCATAAAAATTAATCAGTCTTGGATCACCACCAGCTACCAAGCACCTGATGCTGATGTAACCGAATACATTTTTTTAAAATGTCAGATCACTTCAAAGACTGCCTATGCTGATGCTGAGTGACTATCCTGTTATGCTGAGTAATTATCCTCTTCCTCCTCAATGATCATGATGATAGCTTGTAAGAACATTTTTGGTTCTGGGCACCGCCAGTCCCGCCACCAGTGCCTAAGGCCCAATTTTTCAGCCCCTGTTTAACAGGGGCATGTAATTGCAATTTTTCATGCAGTTCTTTGCAGCAGGGCTAGTTCCTGCGCTCCAACTAGAGTATCTGTGAGGGGATGCAGTGTTGTGGCACCAGCACCAGTGACTAAGGCCCAATTTTTCAGCCCCCAACAGGGAGATGTAAATAGAATGCTTGATCTTCGCTATGACACAGATGGCACCTTGGCATTGTAATTGGAGAGGGAGACCTAGAATTTTGATAGGAGGGGGATACCTATGCAGTGTGACAGGAGGGGGGATACCTGGGCAGTGTGACAGGAGGGGGAGGGGGGATACCTGGGCAATGTAACAGGAGGGGGGATACCTGGGCAGTGTAACAGGAGGGGGGATACCTGGGCAGTGTGACAGGAGGGGGATACCTGGGCAGTGTGACAGGAGGGGGGTACCTGGGCAGTGTGACAGGAGGTGGGGTACCTGGGCAGTGTGACAGGAGGTGGGGTACCTGGGCAGTGTGACAGGAGGTGGGGTACCTGGGCAGTGTGACAGGAGGGGGGGTACCTGGGCAGTGTGACAGGAGGGGGGGTACCTGGGCAGTGTGACAGGAGGGAAGGGGTATCTGGGCAGTGTGACAGGAGGGGGGGTATCTGGGCAGTGTTAAAGGAGGGGGGTATCTGGGCAGTGTGACAGGAGGGTGGTACCTGGGCACTGTAACAGGAGGGGGGGTACGCATTTCGACCGTCGCTGAGGATGTCTATGACGAAACGCGTATGACGGCGCCATGTACGCTACGTCACTTCCGGGTACTTGAGCTGATGGAGCGCAGTTGGAGCACAGCGCGCCGCTGCTGTCCCCACTTCGGGTTCATTTTGTTTTTTTTCGTATTGCAGCCGGCTCAGTGCTATCCTGAGACCGTCTGTATACATATAAGCTATATGGAACTTTCCTTGATGTTTTAATTACTTTCTATCCTTAATAAATGAAAGTTTTTTACATATTACGCTATGGGAGTCCATTTTTTCTTTCTCCCATGAGGGGCTCATAGAGGATTCTACCTGGAGCCAGAGGAACGCTTCTGGAAAATCTACAGCGGATACCGTGGTGAATTGGCTGCACTGTTAGCTACATGCGTATTGCCCCATTGGGGTGATTGGATCCGGTGAGTGGGGACCCTTGAGGGGGAGCACAAAAGTCACCTACAGTCACCTGGAGATATTAAGAGCACTCAAGTCACCTTTAGAATTTTTGCCAAACACTGGAGTATCACCAGATTTATATCTTATATGGACTGTCACTCATTTATTCATATGTGAACTATATTTTTATCGCTGATACGGATGCATAATGCCTTTGGAGTTGCTGTGAGAGCTGTGACTTTTGTCACACGCCCTATGGGGGTCATTGAGATTGGTGTTTTTTCTTTTTTTCTTTTTTCTTTGTGACACGCTATTTTTGGATGTGTTTAATCATATATTATATTTCACTGTAACTAGTGTGGTAGTTGGACTAAGACTACCAGTCATTCACTTACCCCTTGTTGCACTGTGTTTTTTACATTTTATGTAAGTGTGGCATTTAGGTGCTGGGATTTACATGGTATTCTTTTATTTCACAGCTTCATTTTAATATATATATATATATATATATATATATATATATATATATATATATATATACACCAGGTACCTCTGAGTTGTGCTCAGGGGCCACTGCAATTAGGAACCACCCTGTACAAACACATGTTGTATAGGGTATGTTTATCAAGTCACACATCCATACACACTCCATAGGTTTACCTATATATTAGACACTGAGTATCTATAGAGAATTGGAACTCCATGTAATGTGCACTGGGGTGGGTCATACATAAACTGTGTAATTTTCCCCATCCCACATATACACTCAAACCCACTAGGTAGCGCCACCACCCCCTTGTGTCCATTTATCCTTTCTATCATTTGGAGCCTCTTTTTTGGGGAGCTCTATTAGGGGAGGCAGCAACCTATATCTATCCTAAGCGCGGTTATCATTCATAACGTATAGAAATATCTGGGCAGTGTGACAGGAGGGGGGTACCTGGGCAGTGTTACAGGAGGGGGGTACCTGGGCAGTGTTACAGAAGGGGGGGTACCTGGGCAGTGTGACAGGAGGGGGGGTACCTGGGCAGTGTGACAGGAGGGGGGGACCTGGGCAGTGTGACGGGGGGGTACCTGGGCAGTGTGGCAGGAGGGGGGTACCTGGGCAGTGTGACAGGAGGGGGTACCTGGGCAGTGTGACAGGAAGGGGGGTACCTGGGCAGTGTGACAGGAGGGGGGGTACCTGAGCAGTGTGAGGGGGGGGTACCTGGGCAGTGTGACAGGAGGGGGGGGTACCTGAGCAGTGTGAGGGGGGGGTACCTTGGCAGTGTGACAGGAGGGGGAGTACCTGGGCAGTGTGAGAGGAGGGGGGGTACCTGGGCAGTGTGACAGGAGGGGGGTACTTGGGCAGTGTGACAGGAGGGGGGTACCTTGGCAGTGTGACAGGAGGGGGGGGTACCTGGACAGTGTGAGAGGAGGGGGGGATAACAAGAGGAGGGGCAGAGTAACCTAAGGACATGTGGAGTGAACACACTATCCTCTCTCATGTGCAGGGCACTGTGCCTTATTCTGGCGCCGGCCCTCATATAACACACAACACACAGTAATCACAAAAAATGCTCAGAATTCCCCCCTCACCCGCGCCCCCCTCCTCCTGCTCCTCAGGTTGTTGTTTCTCTTACTGTGGCTGACTTTGCGGCTGGTCTCTTGCAAGTTCTGTTCCTGGTCGGCCGTCTGTACATAAACAATATGCTCATCGGCCGATCATGGAGCTTCCATCTCTGATCCAGCGCCGATGTCCCATAATTCTTCACTGACACCTCGACACTGTGCAGAGTGATCTGACAGGTTGCCGGTCAGGCTCTAAAGGGGGAGAGGGCAGGGCTGAACCGAGTTCACTGCCAGAATCCCTCTTCTTCAGCGGCTCCTTCCTCAACATAATCTGAGTTCTCGGTAAAGTCGTCCAGGGCTGGGGTGCCTTCCGTGTCCATACTTCTTCTCCTCCCCCTGCAGGATCCCGGCTGCTCCTGTCGAGTGCCTGAGTTTCCATTGAGATGCTGGAATACATTTTTGCCAACTCCGCAAGAAAAAGGCATGACACCCAGTGCTCACACCTATGCATAAGTGCCGTGCTGCCCATCCACCTCAAGAGCCCCCTTCATATGGTGCCCATGGCACTTGCCATATTTGCCATACCCTGGATACGCCACTGGCTATAGCACAAGCCGTTTAAGGGATTAAAAGTTGGATTTAGAGTTGACATAAGTACACTGGCAAATGTGACAGTTATCATCAGAGGGATTTTTTGAATGTAGTATACACTGTGCTTGTGTTTGTGAGCAAAATGGAAACGGAAAACACTGCAGAAAAAAACATTAGTATGTTTGATTAAAGCAGAGATAAACTTCTTGATACTTACCTATCCTTCAATGGTTCAACTTTCCTCTCTGGTGCAGGCATCTAATACCTGTTTTTTTTCTTCCATCTTCATTTTCATTGGTCGGCGTGGGATAATATCACTCTTGCGTCTGCACAGAAGTGCAGTCAGCCTGGCAAAAAAGGACAGAGTCAGAATGTACACCGAGCTACACTGAGGCATCTCAAGTGTACATTCCAAAAAAGGCTGGGATCAGGCAAGTAGGTTACTTTTATTGCATGTCTCTTCTGCAAGAAAGAGCCTGCCTGCTTGCAGTTTTTTAAATCAGGACTTTAGTTCTGCTGTAATGATTTAATAACATTTATTGAACATTTCTAGTTTGAGCTTTCTTTTGGGAAACAGTTAAATTGGTGGGTTTAGTTCCACTTTACCCACTTGCCGACCCACCACATTATGGGGTGGCATGTGCATGCACAATCAAGTACACCCCTCCTGTAACTGCTGTGTCCACTGGACACAGCGTATTACAGTTACCGGGTATCATGTGATCGCTATGATTGGTCAAAGCGATCACATGATAACAATGTAAACAATCTGTCATGAATGGTTTTTTATTCATGAACAGCTTGCTTGCTGTTGTGATTGGCCCACAGCAACCACATGGTACCTGGCTACCTGTACCATGTGATTAGCTGTAGCCAATCATAAATCACAACCAAATGCAAGCTGTTCATGAATGGTTAACCCATTAATGACAGCTAAAACTATTGCTTATACATGATTTTAACTTTATAAGCAATAACAGTGTAAACAAAAAAACACTGATCACACACCCAGAGTAGTACAGTGTCACTGTAGTGTGGTGACACTGAGCTGCTCTGATGACAGGATGTAAAAAAAAAAAAAAAATTGGAAGAAAAAATGTTAAAAAAAATTGAATACAAAGATCCTAATATTATTATTGTATGTCCACCACTTCATATATTGAAAGTACGGGCTTCATCCACAATCCCTACCCGTTATTGGGTGGGAACTTTGCCTGAAGTCTGTACTTCTATCATATGATGTGGTTGACATACATGGAGTGTGACCCAAAGCTTTGTATGACTCTGGATGGACAGATCGGACAGATCGGACCATAATCCTTGAGAGACTAGCACCTGCAGAAGGGAAGGGGAGCCATCGGGAAAATACATAGGAGGCTTTGAGCTGTGCAATTTTCAGACAAAGCAGGTACATTTGTTTTAATGCAGAAGTGACATAGGATGCCTCTTATGCAATAAGAAGCCTGCCTGCATGTAATTATACATTTGTTAATTTTAGTTCCGCATTAACCATTAGCATAACAGTTAAACTGAACACTTAATCTAACACTTAAAATTAACCCTTGACACTTAACTTTTAAAGTGGTTGTACACCATTACATATACCCAGTGAAGTAACTGGCATCAGGTGATATACACAGAGATTAAACAAATCCTTCCCCATAAGTTGTACCTGTGAATCTACAGCAATTTGTTCTGTAGATCGTTCTAAAACACACAGATCAGAGGATTTTTCTCAGCCTCAGGAAGTGTTGGGCAGGGATCTGATGCCACACACACTGGGGAGCTAGAGCACAGAAATCCCTGATCCCTGATATAGCTGATTAGAGGGAAAGAACACACACCCTCTACGTAGGTTAATAGAAGCTGAGGCTATAAGTCACCTGCTGTGTGCTGCAGGGGGGCGAGTTCTCTTCCAGGAGGCTGAGGTGTCGGCTTAAATGCCTTTTTTAGTGACTCATGCAGATAACAGAGTGATCAGAGATCAGAGAGGAACAACACTGTGCTTTGGATTCTGGCTAATACACACTATAGAATAATGTAATTTGTTCGTTTTTCATGTTTAAAACCATTTTATGTGAACCTGTGCTGTGTAAAGCAACAGAGTCACTGATTCTTGAGAACATTTTTATATTACCATATAATTATCCATTTTGAATCAGTCTAATGTGTTGATTTGATAAATAATACCCTAACAAAGTGCAACAAAGTCCACTGCTTTATGTTCTTCCTAGCAGCTCACAGCATGCCAAATATAAGTATTTTCGCAGCAAAGGAATGTTAGGATTCCCACTCTCAGACAGCAACAGATTGCCCATCATTTTATAAGGATGTGGGAAAAAGTAAGTGAAGCTAGAATGGAATAGGATCTCCCTAGTGTGGAATTTATTAGTGATTTCCTTTTGAAGTGAAGGTTGATGAAAGACTCTCTGGGTGGCCCTGCTGGGCCAGAATTAAGTACAGTAGAGAGATGTCAGCATGTTTTGAGGAGGAGACACTTCAGGCAGAACAATTACTTTTCTTCTAGGAGAATTTGAAATGTTTCCGCTCTATCATTTGTCATGTTACATTTAAATAGTTATATGCATAGTTCACAAAGTAGTAATTGTACCGTTTTAATAAAGTAATCCAAGTTATATTACTTTCTTTAGGAAAATCGGGCACGTGGCATTTGTTTGTCAGTGTTCTAGCGCACTCTCAGTTTCACTTTGTAAGCAAACAGCAGGTAGCGCATACCTCCCAAGTTTCGAAAGCTTGATGACAACAGAGACATACTTAAAGGAGGTATCCAACATAAACCAGCACCCAGATTTAGTACAATGTTACTAAGACATACAGTCCTAACAGTCTGCAAACACATTACCAATGCCACTAACTGAGTGAAAACAGATTTGTACTCAGACTGCTGGACTGGTACTATGGCTATAAAAATGCTCATGATTAAGACCTTCTCCAACGGTAAAGGTGAAATGTTTTTTGGGTAAAATTTGTTTATTTTTTGTTTATGCGTGTTTAGATTTCTTTAAAAAAAATGAAAAAATAAAGCCAATAATATATGCATAGCAACAGGTATTGTAGGCACTCAAAGGCGTCAACTTATTATTATACCAACTTTTGTCTATACTGTATATACTATATATATATATATATATATATATATATATATATATATATATATATACATACGGTTTCTCACAAAAGTGAGTACACCCCTCTCATTTTTGTAAATATTTTATTATATCTTTTCATGTGACAACACTGAAGAAATAGCAGTTTGCTACAATGTAAAGTAGTGAGTGTACACCTTCTATAAGTGTATACAGTGTAAATTTGCTGTCCCCTCAAAATAACTCAACACACAGCCATCAATGTCTAATGTCTAAACCGCTGGCAACAAAAATTAGTACACCCCAAGCGAAAATGTCCAAATTGGGCCCAATTAGCCATTTTCCCTCTCCGGTGTCATCTGACTCATTAGTGTTACAAGGTCTCAGGTGGGAATGAGGAGCAGGTGTATTAAATTTGGTGTTATCGTTCTCATTTTCTCATACTGATCATTGGAAGTTCAACATGGCACCTCATGGCAAAGAACTCTCTAAGGATCTGAAAAAAAGAATTGTTGCTCTACATAAAGATGGCCTAGGCTATAAGAAGATTGCCAAGACCCTGAAACTGAGCTGCAGCACTGTGGCCAAGACCATACAGTGGTTTAACAGGACAGGTTCCACCCAGAATAGGCCTCGCCATGGTCAACAAAAGAAACTGAGTGCACGTGCTCAGCGTCATATCCAGAGGTTGTCTTTGGGTAAATAGACGTTTGAGTGCTGCCAGCATTGCTTCAGAGGTTGAAGGGGTGGGGGGTCAGCCTGTCAGTGCTCAGACCATACGCCGCACACTGCATTAAATTGGTCTGCATGGCTGTCATCCCAGAAGGATGCCTCTTCTAAAGATAATGCACAAGAAAGCCCGCAAACAGAACAGTTAGCTGAAGACAAGCAGACTAAGGACATGGATTACTGGAACCATGTCCTGTGGTCTGATGAGACTAAGATAAACGTATTTGGTTCAGATGGTGTCAAGCGTGTGTGGCGGCATCCAGGTGAGGAGTACAAAGACAAGTGTGTCTTGCCTACAGTCAAGCATGGTGGTGCGAGTGTCATGGTCTGGGGCTGCATGAGTGCTGCAGGTACTGGGGAGCTACAGTTCACTGAGGGAACCATAAATGCCAACATGTACTTTGACATACTGAAGCAGAGCATGAGCCCCTCCCTTCTGAGTCTGGGTCGCAGGGCAGTATTCCAACATGATAATGACCCCATACACACCTCCAACACGACCACTGCCTTGCTAAAGAAGCTGAGGGTAAAGGTGTTGGACTGGCCAAGCATGTCTCCAGACCTAAACCCTATTGAGCATCTGTGGGGCATCCTCAAAAGGAAGATGGAGGAGCGCAAGGTCTCTGACATCCACCAGCTCCGTGATGTCGTCGTGGAGGAGTGGAAGAGGACAGTGGCAACCTGTGAGGCTCTGGTGAACTTCATACCCAAGAGGGTTAAGGTAGTACTGAAAAATAATGGTGGCCACACAAAATATTGACACTTTGGGCCCAATTTGGACATTTTCACTTAGTGGTTTACTCACTTTTGTTCCCAGCGGTTTAGACATTAATGGCTGTGTGTTGAGTTATTTTGAGGTGACATCAAATTGACACTGTTATACAAGTTGTACACTCACTACTTTACATTGTAGCATTGTAGTGTCATTTCTTCAGTGTTGTTTCATGAAAAGACATGATAAAATAATTACAAAAATGTGAGGGGTGTACTCACTTTTGTGAGATACTGTATATATACTGTATGGTGTATAATGTATACATACTCTATAAACATTTAAGAAATTATACTTTTTATTCTTGACCATATTATATAACAACTGTGTGCAACATTACTATACAGAACTTTTAAAAGGCACATCAAGCAAACAACACTTGGTACAGTATATATCAGCATGAACTAGGGAACATCTATCTGAGTGCAGAGGGTGAAATGACCTGTCAGTATTGCAATATATATCAGATCACTTTCCTCTCTTTAGTCACCTGCAAAGCAAAGAAAAAGTAACCAATCATTGGACATGTAGTTTATGATATAAACATATGAAGGGTTACTGATGATGATAAATGCCAAGTTTCACCGCTCTACCCTTATAAGGCTTATGACAATTCATCTTTGATTTAGATATACACATGCAAAGAAAAAATGCAAGCTTTAATGTAGTTTGATGTTGGTGATAAAATCCTTCTGTGCCAAGCATCCCACAAATACCAATTAACAAGCTATATCAATGAACATTGTAGAAAATCTTGCACACATCAGTGGAGTTGTGTAAAACAATTATCGGAGAGCCCACACTGCAGACATTGCATCACCAACATACAATGCAACATGCTGAATGCTATCTACTCTTTTGCTATTCTGATGGTTCTTAAGAACTTTCTCTATTGTGCTCATGTTTCTGTCACGGTGTCTGTCTTCCATTCCTGAACTCTCTTTTTCCATTGTATCTGAATAATCCAAGAGTAACCATTAGACTCCAAGAATATTTTCCTTGATCTTCCTCCATTATACATTCCTCTCACTCCCACCTCGTCTGTTTGATCTGGACAGCTCTGGGACCCCCCTTTACGTAGAGGTGGTTGTCTGCAGAGAATGGAATGCTAACAATGTGGTGACGCACTGTGGTAGGAAACCGTTCCACACATGACATCATTCATCCCCACGATTATAAGAATCATTAAAATCTTCAGCCTCATACTGACCAGAACAGAGCTCATTTGGGAGGAGGTGATAAAAAAAGAGATGGAAAGTCTGGTGAATAAAATGAAGACAAAACAAAAATTACAAGGTAAATATAACACATCACAAAGCTTTGTTTTCAGCCTGGTTTTCATTCATTGTTGAGCTTAGATGAAGGATTACTTCTTTCACCTCCTTTGTCATGTTTGAAACTATTCCTAGAAAAACATTGCAATGAATACAAGGCAGGCAAAAACATTTTACCTAGGTAAAAATTAGCAGATTTGCATAAACTAAGATTTGACCCAGATTATGCAGAAATGGTTGATGAGGTGATGTATAAATATTTTTGAGTATGAAACAAAAGAGTTTGGTCCAAACTGGGGATGTCCAGCAGACCCCCTTATGCTACCTTGTATGCTCTCGCATCATTTCCTGAACATTCCCACAGAAAATATGGTAGGGTTATGCAAGCCAATAATGCTTCCAAGTAAATACGGCACGAAGGACAAAGATTACCATCTTCTAAGTGTATTTATGCCTTGGTACAAGAAAATGAGTACTGGGGCATGCTCTCAGTGCTCTATTGTCAGTCACCATCATTCCTAATGGTCCCAAACAACCTATTGGCTAATTGCTCATTCTCAGTACTAGTTGTCAATAATTACTCTGGCTTAATGTGCTGTTAGTGCATAAGAAAAACACAGGGTGAATGTAATACTACTTAACACATGAGGGTAGACAGGTGTTAAAAAGGTACTGAAGGTCAGAATTAAGGAGCAAACTTAAAGGCTAGTTTGCTGCTTGTATGGCATAATGCATACTAACAATTTACTCTAAAGAATCTAAGCTTTAAAAGATTTCTCTTAAAAATATATATATTTTTTTTACATAAATGCTGGTTTTACCTAAACACCAGTATAGGCAGTCTAGTTCATCCACACAAAATGTCTTTCTTTTTGAGATCTTGATAGAGAGATAGTGAACCTCAAGGCACCAAAATACTATTGAAGAGTGTCAGAAAGATGAATCTGAAAGACAATGAAATATAAGTTTTTTTTTTTAATAAGAGGTAGGTAGCCAAGATGTGTCAGGGGTTCCAAATCCCCCTTCTTCGAGACTTCAGATAATATCTGTGACAGACCCAACCGGGACGGGGATTTTCGAGGGGACTGCTGGGTAGGCTCCTGCTTACTGACTATAGGCCCTGGTGTTTGAGGGGGCTCTATTCTTTGGGAGGTGTGTGCCTGGGGAACATTTGGAGTGGTTTTGTTTC
Organism: Aquarana catesbeiana; assembly: GCF_042186555.1. Taxonomy (NCBI): domain Eukaryota; kingdom Metazoa; phylum Chordata; class Amphibia; order Anura; family Ranidae; genus Aquarana; species Aquarana catesbeiana. The sequence continues at coordinate 131,491,670 of NC_133333.1, read as the reverse complement.
AGATTCGGGTCCATGTCTCCCCGAAATACACAAACTCTGGGAACCTAGGACCTGGATACAGATTTGGGGCCCTGGTGTTTTGTTGGGGTATGGAATCAGCAGTCCAAGCCAGCTTTGACTGCTTCAACCCCCTCCTAGACTTAGAGACTCACAGCAGAAGATAATAATCAGTTCATACAACCTGCTGCTGGTATCTCCTGCTGCATTGTGTAAGACACTGTTTGGCGGAGGCACCCAGGTGGGGTGCCAGGTGGTCCGTCACAATATCACTGCTGCCTAGGGGTTCTGCTGTAGTTGTAACCACTGCTTGTGACAGTTCGAGACACTGTGCAAGGTAGTGGGGAAAAAAAATGCCCATGTATCTCAGTTCTCATATGGCCAAGTATCTTATCCCTCCTTCATCTGCGCAAACTCCACCTAATCAAAAGGACTGGGTGGTGGAGTGGGAGGGCTGAAGTGTTTGATTATACTTCAGCAGACATTCATTTAATGTCACTTTTCTAATTACAATATTTTTGGATAAATGTATATAATGGTTATTCCTGCGCTATCATGTATATTATAGCGGAGCAAGCGGAAAAGCTGCCTGCACCGAATAGGGTACAACCAGACCCTAATTAGCAGTGAAATGAAATATTGAGGTGGTGCTGCGCTAATCCAGCAATAAACAGAAAATATATTAAAGTGACAGTGCTAGTGGGGTACGGCGCTAGAACATAACAAAACCCTAAGGGTAAATAGTGACTAGTACCAATGACAAAAAATAGATAAATAATATGTGACCGATCATATATAAAAAACAGTTGCCAATGTGTTAACAGTGCAAAGTGCAATCACAATAAACATAAATAGCACCAATGGATATTCTTGATAAAAAATTTAAATGTGAAATACAAAAAATGTGCAAAACGCTGCAGAAAAACACCTTCCTGTATAAAGTGCAAAATATACGGTGCAAACAGTATGATGCTGCGCGTGACACGCACACAGCAGATGACATATGCTCATATCAGCATATGACCAGTGCTGGGAGTAGCAGCCTTTTCTTCTATACTCGAAATCATAGTGCAGGAACTTAGTCCCTCAGAAGGTACAGGGGGTACAAATAGAAAAAAGGAAGATCCCAGATAGTGTAGTATTGTCAGGCTAAAACTTGGTTTTATTCACACAATAGAAGGTACTCACATAACATAAATCAAAAAATGGCTTATCTCCGACGAGCGGCGAGCTCATAAACCTCAGTCAGCATAGAGTGCCTGTCCCGTTTTTATATATGATCAGTCACATATTATTTATCTGTTTTTTTGTCATTGGTACTAGTCGCTATTTACCCTTAGGGTTTTGTTATGTTCTAGTGCCGTACCCCACTAGCACTGTCACTTTAATATACAGTCAGGTCCATAAATATTGGGACATCGACACAATTCTAATCTTTTTGGCTCTATACACCACCACAATGGATTTGAAATGAAATGAACAAGGTGTGCTTTAACTGCAGACTTTCAGCTTTAATTTGAGGGTATTTACATTCAAATCAGGTGAAGGGTGTAGGAATTACAACAGTTTGTATATGTGCCTTCCACTTTTTAAGGGGCCAAAAGTAATGGGACAATTGGCTGCTTAGCTGTTCCATGGTCAGGTGTGTGTTATTCCCTCATCCCATTTACAAGGAGCAGATAAAAGGTCCATAGTTCATTTCAAGTGTGCTATTTGCACATGGAATCTGTTGCTGTTAACTCTCAATATGAGATCCAAAGAGCTGTCACTATCAGTGAAGCAAGCCATCGTTAGGCTGAAAAAACAAAACAAACCCATCAGAGAGATAGCAAAAACATTAGGTGTGGCCAAATCAACTGTTTGGAACATCCTTAAAAAAGAAAGAATGCACCGGTGAGCTCAGCAACACCAACAGACCCGGAAGACCACGGAAAACAACTGTGGTGGATGACCGAAGAATTCTTTCCCTGGTGAAGAAAGCACCCTTCACAACAGTTAGCCAGATCAAAAACACTCTCCAGGAGGTAGATGTATGTGTGTCAAAGTCAACAATCAAGAGAAGACTTCACCAGAGTGAATACAGAGGGTTCACCACAAGATGTAAACCATTGGTGAGCCTCAAAAACAGGAAGGCCAGATTAGAGTTTGCCAAACAACATCTAAAAAAGCCTTCACAGTTCTGGAACAACATCCTATGGACAGATGAGACCAAGATCAATTTGTACCAGAGTGATGGGAAGAAAAGAGTATGGAGAAGGAAAGGAACTGCTCATGATCCAAAGCATACCACCTCATCAGTGAAGCATGGTGGTGGTAGTGTCATGGTGTGGGCATGTATGCTGCCAATGGAACTGGTTCTCTTGTATTTATTGATTATGTGACTGCTGACAAAAGCAGTAGGATGAATTCTGAAGTGTTTTGGGCAATATTATCTGCTCATATTCAGCAAAATGCTTCAGAACTCATTGGACGGCGCTTCACAGTGCAGATGGACAATGACCCGAAGCATACTGCGAAAGCAACCAAAGTTTTTTAAGGGAAAGAAGTGGAATGTTATGCAATGGCCAAGTCAATCACCTGACCTGAATCCGAATGAGCATGCATTTCACTTGCTGAAGACAAAACTGAAGGGAAAAATGCCCCAAGAACAAGCAGGAACTGAAGACAGTTGCAGTAGAGGCCTGGCAGAGCATCACCAGGGATGAAACCCAGCGTCTGGTGATGTCTATGCGTTCCAGACTTCAGGCTGTAATTGACTGCAAAGGATTTGCAACCAAGTATTAAAAAGTGAAAATTTGATGGATGATTGTTAATCTGTCCCATTACTTTTGGTCCCTTAAAAAGTGGGAGGCACATATACAAACTGTTGTAATTCCTATACCATTCACCTGATTTGGATGTAAATACCCTCAAATTAAAGCTGAAAGTTTGCAGTTAAAGCACATCTTGTTTGTTTCATTTCAAATCCACTGTGGTGGTGTATAGAGCCAAAAAGATTAGAATTGTGTTGATGTCCCAATATTTATGGACCTGACTGTATTTTCTGTTTATTGCTGGATTAGCTCAGCACCACCTCAATATTTCAATATTTTTGGATAACCATGTCTTACAATTTGACAGCCAAAATAACATTGCACAGAACAAAAACTCGATTGATATACATCAGACATGATATTGATCTAATGCTCATTATCTTTAGGAGATGTATTGTTCCCGATCCGCTTGCTGTACATTATGCAATAGGCATGTCTGGTGGTATCACATACCAGACAGGCTTTTTTATGAACTGAATCAATTATACAAAAAAAAATGGAAAGTTACATGGTGGAAAAACTATTAACAGGTTCTAGCCTAAGAAATATTTTATTAATAGATTTAATGACACTAGCCTGGGATATGTTAAGGTAAGTTGGAATGTTTTACCTTAGGGCTTCATTAAAAATCTCTCATAGGCTCATTCATAGGCTGTGCAGATCATGGGCTAAACAGGGTTTATAACCCTTCTAGAAGTTTTAATTATTCCGCTTGACCTGCTCAAACTGGTTGTTTTAGTAAGAAGAGCTACAGTGTATGTGCAACGTGTCAGCTCTCTGTCAGGCCCTATGGATACAAGATTTGAATCTGATAGCCTGCCACAGACTTGCAAATTTTTAGGAAATTAGGATGGTCCTGTTTGCAACATGACTTTCAATTTCTTTTCACCAATTTTGGGGTTCATCAGACCTATTATCCTCACAATACACACAGTGGAAATTTTAGAGACTGTGTTGTGTTTTGTTTATTAAAGTAATTATAGTAAACTTTTAAATACAAGAATTCTGGAAAATACAAAACAGTTATACTGTACTATCATACTTAATTATCTTTTACTTTCAGAAAATGTATGGTTTGGATATTTTTTGGGAGTTTCAAAGTCCATATTGCATGTTTTATTTTACATATGAAAAGTGGAAAAACTGGACTGACTTCGAAAGGGTTACATATAAATATAATTCTACACAATATATATCTTAATATTAAAGTACAAATGGCGCCAACTTGAACCTTTTACAGATTTATGGCAACTGTCCTTTTAAGCGAACAACCCTCAAAAATTCAATATTGTGCTAACAAAATATGCCTTATGCCGCGTACACACGACCGGTTTTGCCTTCAGAATAAACTCCGAAGGTTTCTCCGACGGAATTCCATTCAAGCGGTCTTGCCTACACACGGTCAAACCAAAGTCCGACCAAAGTCCGACCTTCCAGAACGCGATGACGTACAGCACATACGACGGGACTAGAAAAAAGAAGTTCAATAGCCAGTAGGCAATAGCTTCCGTCTCGTACTTGCTTCAGAGCAAGCGTCGTTTTTGGTCCGTCGGAACAGCATGCAGACGAGCGGTTTTCCTGATAGGAATTAGTTCAGTCGGAAATATTTAGAACATGTTCTATTTCTAGGTCCGTCAGAGTTTTCGAAAATAAAAGTCCGATGAGGCACACACACGATCAGAATAGACGATGAAAAGCTTCCGTTGGACTTTTTCCTTGTCAAAAGAAGTTTATTGAGTATACAATATTATAAAGATACATAAAGTAAGTTTACAAGGATCTATAAAGTAAGCTCATTGTTTTACAGTAGGGATTATATAGGTAAATATCATGAAATTTCAAATATTAAACATTGGGTTCACGTAAACCTAAATTAAAGATATATATCATTTCCTTAGTTACTTTTGTAGGTATTTAAATTATTTATACCTACTATATATATCGTTTACAGGTAGAGTGTATATAGGTCAAATAAATTCTGATAATGAGCTTTAATCGTAAGGTGGAGAAAAGGAAAGAGAAAGAAGAAAAAAGGGTAGAAAGGTAGAGGTATGGTCCACAAGGTTGTCCCGCTCGTCAGTTTATTATACTTTTTAGTTCTCTTTGAAGCCTTAGAATGGGTGTTTCTGTAAGTCATTTAATCTGTTACCATGGCAACAGGACAGAGTCATTGAAATTTGACAGGAATTGTTGTTTTATCCAAGGATGCCAAAGTTTTTCAAATTTTGGAATTTGATTTTGATCGATGACTACCATCTTAGCATGGGACATTGTATTATTCATTCTGTAAATTGTTTCTGCTAGTACCAATGTAGGAGATTTCCATGCTTTGGCCACTGTTTGTTTTGCAGCCGTTGTTAGTTGGATCATAAGTTTGAATTGAGAGAGTGTTAACCATTCCGGTTTTAGATTAAGTAAAGTTATATATGGATCTGGTTGTATTATTTTTTTAAATATTTTAGATGCAATCACGAAGACTTCCTTCCAGAAGGTTTGGATTACTGGGCACGTCCACCATATGTGTAAATGTGTGCCTATTTCTGGGCATCCTCGAAAACAAAGAGCTGAGGTATTAGGTGAATATTTTGCCACTCTAGCGGGTACAAGGTACCAGCGAGTTAGGACTTTATAATTTGTCTCCAGTGCTAAGATGTTGGGTGAGGATGACTTAGATGTGAGCCATATGTTAGACCAGTCCGTGTCTTCTAAAGTTCGTCCCAGGTCCTCCTCCCACCTCTGAACGTAAGAGGGCCTATTAAGATTTACTACTCCATATAATTGATTATAAAGTGATGAAATTGTACCTTTAGCAAATGGATCTTTTGTACAGATTGATTCAAAAATGGATAATTGGGATAATGGTGTATCCCCCTTTAGGAATGGTGTATAGAAATTTTTGATTTGGAGATATCTAAATATCTCAGAGTTTGGTAGATCATATTTTTCTCTAAGCGATGGGAATGAAAGGAATGATTTAGATGCTATGAAGTCATTTAGTGTCTGAATGCCTGATGTTGTCCAAGCTTTAAAAGAATTTGGGTAGATCCATGCCGGATAAAAGGCCGGATTTCTGATAAAAGAAAGGAGAGGATTGTGTGGAGATTGTAACTGATATTTGGTTTTTAGTTTATCCCAGAGAGATAAGAAGTGTTTAGTTATGGGATTATGAATTTTAAAGCGGTCTTTAGGATCAAGCCATAACAAGTTTGATATTAATAGAGGGTCATTTTCTGAAGCCTCTATAAATACCCATAATGGGATTTCCTGTTTTGCATGGTATTTGGACAGACTGGCCAAATGTGCTGCTCTGTAGTAGTTAGTAAAATTAGGGTATCCCAGGCCTCCTTTATTTTTGGGAAGATGTAGTGTGTGTATAGGTATACGTGGTTTAGAAGAGCCCCATATAAATGAAGTTGCTCTTTTTTGTACTATTCTCAAAAAATAGGAAGGAATTGGAATAGGGAGGACTCTGAATAGATAAAGCAATTTTGGTAGAATAGTCATTTTGATTGCATTAATCTTCCCTATCCAGGATAAAGGAAGTTGCGACCATTGTTTTATTAGATTTGTGATCTGTCTTAATACAGGAGGATAACTGGTTGAGAATAAGTCAGAATGAGATGCTGTTAAATGAATTCCAAGATATGGGATTGATTTTTCTGCCCATGTGAATGGGAGTGCAGCCCTAGCCGGGATCAATTCCATGTTTGTGAGCGAAATATTAAGCACTAGGCATTTCTTAGGATTAATCATAAGGCCGGATAGGGCTGCAAATCCATCAAGAGCTGGTATTAAGTTAGGACCAGAGACCTGTGGTGATGATAGAAAAAGTAATATATCGTCTGCAAATATACATAATTTGTGTGTAATACCTTCTACTTCAATGCCAGTTATAGTTTGGTTTGTTCTGATGTATTGGGCCATGGGTTCGAGTATAAGGGCAAATAATAAGGGAGATAATGGGCAACCCTGTCGGGTACCTCTTTCGATATTAAAGGCATCAGATTTGTATCCAGCGTATTTTATATAGGCTTTGGGTTTATTATATAATGCTTTGATCCATGTTAAAAAGTGGGGTCCAAAACCCCATTTTTGTAATGAATATTGCATATATTGCCAGGATACTGTGTCAAATGCCCTCTTAATATCGAGAGATAGAAAACATAAAGGGATTTTCCGTTTTTTAGCAATATGTGCCAATAACACTGTCCTGCGTATATTATCGCCTGCCTGTCTATTTGGCATGAAGCCTACTTGATCTCTATGTATTAATTTTCCTATAATGCTATTGAGGCGTTTTGCTATTATTTTTGCTAATAATTTAATATCAAGGTTTAACAGAGAGATAGGCCGATAATTCACACAGGAAGTATCATCAGAAAGGGGTTTTGGGATCATACAAACAATTGCCATTAGTGTTTCTTGCCGAAAAGAATGTCCTTCTAGAAGTTTGTTAAAAGTTTCAGTGAGAATGGGAGAGAGTATTTCTGAGAATGTTTTATAGTATAAAGCCGAGTAGCCGTCTGGGCCTGGTCTTTTGTTAAGTTTTAGGTCTTTTATGCCATTAGCAACTTCATCTATAGTTATAGGCTCATCCAAACTGCTTTTTTGATTCTGAGACAACTCAGGTAAGGTTATTTTTGAGAAGAAGGATTCAGCCTCTGTAGGATTAAATTCATTGTTTGTCTTGTATAAAGTTGCGAGATGTGAGTGAAATTTATGGACTATTTTAACTGGATTACAAGTATAAACATTTTTTGATAATTTCAAACGTATTGGTTTGAAAGATTTGTTAGTTGAATTTAATGCCCGAGCCAAATATGTACCTGGTTTGTTTGTATTCATGTGGAAATTGTGTTTGGAGCGTTTGAGGGATTTATCAACTGACTCAGTGAGAAATAGATCGTATTCCAATCTAGATTTTTCCAGATGAGATTTTGTACTCTGAGATGGATTATCTTGGAATGATATGTAGGCTGCATTAAAATTGAGTTCTAGTTTTTTTGCTAGATTTTTGCGTTCCCCTTTAAATAGTGCCATTTGTCTTTGTATTGTACCACGCAAGACAGGCTTATGAGCTTCCCACAGTGTTATTGGGGAAATGTTTGTTGTAGTATTAATTGATATGTATTCCTTTAAAGCTTGTTCAATGGCCATCTGATGTAGTGGGTGTTTGAGCATTATGTCCGGTAAGTACCACGTTGGGTCATGCGCTTTTGGTATGGCTGAGGCTATAGTAGTGTATACTGCATTATGGTCAGACCACGGAATCTGAATTATATCTGATGCAATAATTTCTGGTATCATTCCTATTGTTAGAAAAATATGATCTATTCTGGTGAAGGTTTGATGAGGGTGCGAGAAATAAGTGAATTTCTTTTTCATTGGGTTACTTTCTCTCCACGAATCTACCAGATTGTATTTGGAAAGAAGTTGAGAAAAAGGTAATCTAGAGGTTATTTTGGATGGTGTAAAAGGTGATTTATCTAGAAATGGGAGGAGGACCTGGTTCGAATCCCCGCACATTATCACTGTTCCTATTTTGTGTGTATTAATCACTTGTAATATATGTGAGAGGAATGATGTAGGTTGTTTGTTAGGAGCGTAGTAGGAAATCACCGTGATTGCTGTATCCATTATATAACCCATGAGTATCAGGTATCTACCTTCTGGGTCTTTAATTTCTGATGATAAGGTGAATGGTGTGGATCAGTGAAATGCAATTAGAGTACCCCTTTGTTTGGTACAGGCAGAAGCCGTGTAAATTTGTTGATAAAAAGGAGAAATATATTTTGGAGTAGAATCTTTGGTGAAGTGTGTTTCTTGGAGGCATACTATGTGGGCCTTCTTGTTATGGAAAGTACGGAAGGCTTTGGTCCTTTTTTGAGGGACATTTATTCCCTGAACATTCAAGGAAAGTATATTCAGTGGTGCCATGGCAACAGATCAAATAGTTTTGACTTACTTTTTGTTATGCAGAGCTGACTGCGCAGATCAATCTGTGTGGACTGAAGAGATGAAAAGATAGAAAAGAAACCAGTGAATTCTGGAGTAAAGAGTAAACAAAAAACATATGAGATTAGATGATACATTGTATAAATTATTTTTTGCAAGTAATCACAATTTACCCGTGAAAGAGAATAAATATCTCTCTCAGGGGAATAAGTGCCTTCGTCACACTCCCACATAATATGGTTGGGAGAATGAGGAGGGCTAATGGGGGTACACGGATCTTCCGCTTACAGGAGAGAAGTGCTATGTCAAAAGACATCAAAATGATGATTCATTCATTGGAGTGCAGAATATAGTTTTTGTTGAAATTATTTATTCCAGGGTGGTTGTATATGGTTAGTCTTACCCTAGGCTAAATAATTCAGTTAGAAAGGTACTGTTAATAACTTTGGTATTGATGAAGATAATTTGAATTATTTTGGGATTTTAACCCTTTTAGAGTAAACAATTACATATTTTATTCATATGTAACTGTTTAGATATGTTAACTCATAAAATTGAGGTTGTATTGCTTCAGATTAGAATAAACAAAAACATAGTTCTAGGAACTAGTTAGGTACTAATATATTTGTTTTAAGAAAAGAAAGAAAAAGCTTCCATTACTTCTGGATTATTGAACATATTTGTCCTAAAAAGTAATAAATCTATTGTTATTACCTAAAAATATATAACTGAACAAGAATTTCCTTATTTCACTTATATATTCTAAGGCTATATGAATCAGAAGTAATAAGATAACTGGAATGTAACTTGATCCCATACAGTGTGTGACTATCAGAATGCAGATACATTCAGTTATAAATACAGGTTTTTTATAGAGAACCATCTCTTAGCATAATAAATGAAGAGATATCAGGAATTAGGATGTCAGTCCATTGAATCTTCTTGGTCCATGGATGATGTGGCATAACGGCCTCTTTTGTGAGAATGATGATTCCCATTTTGTTCTGAAATTTTCTGGGTGCTGCCTGAAGGTGAAGATGATGCCATTCTTCTGCGTGTGGGGGTGTTGCTGCTTGTGGGTTCTGTCAGATTTAATTTTAAAAGGGTTTGTTGTAGTTCATCTGCTGATCTGCTTCTGTAAATTGTACCTTGGTAGTTAAATCTGACTGAAAAGGGGAAGCCCCATTGATACATAATGTTGTGGCGTTGCAGTTCCATTAGTTGGGGTTTCATGGATCGTCTTTTAGTAATAGTAAGTTGGGATAGGTCAGCAAAAATTTGATAATTGTGTCCTTGAAAATTAAGTTCCTTTTTTTCTCTTGCAGCAATTAGTATTTGTTCTTTCGTTCTGTAATAATGAAATTTTGTGATTATATCACGTGGGGGTCCATCTTTCTTTTTGGCTGTGAGGGCTCTGTGTACTCTGTCCAGTTCTAAACGTTCAATAGGGATATCTGGCTTTAGTTCTTGTAATAGAGCAGTAATAGTAGATTGCAGGTCTGTCACAGTTTCAGGTATTCCCCTTATGCGCAAGTTTGAACGTCTGGCTCTATTTTCGTAATCTTCGAGCTTAGTTTGAAGTATTAAATTCTCTTCTTTTAATTGTTCCAATTCTGTTATATTTTCTTGGGTTGTAATTTCAATTTCATCAATTTTTATTTCTAAGGCTGCGGTGCGGTTTCCCAGCTCTCTTATTTCTTTGGTTAGGCTGTTTGTTATTTGGTCTGAGGTTTGTTTTAAAGCCTTATGAAGCATCTTTTCAAATTGTAATAATATTACTGGGGATGCTGAGGAGGCTTGTGGAGAAGTTTGTGAGAGGATTTGTTCTGTATCTGACTCAAATGGAGAGTCTTGCTGTGACATTTTCTGTCTGTGAGAGCGCCCTGATGCTGTATATTGTGAGGTGACTGGAGCTGCTTTAGTTGCAGTGAGTGCCTGTGAGCTCTTTGTGAGGTGATTTTTATTTCTGCCACGGCTTCCTCCCAGTACCATATTTCCTGCCCAAACTTTCACAGTTTGTTCCCTGGGGCAAAAAGGTTCAAATGGATACCTTTTGAGCCTGCAGGCTCCGCTTTGTCCTTCTCTTCTCTCCTCAGCGGCGTGGAGCTCTAACAATGCATGTCTGCTCCGCTAGGCTCCGCCTCCTGTCCCCGCCCGTTGGACTTTTTCTGCAGGACATTCTACTCGTGTGTACATGGCTTTAGTGTGTAACCTGTTAACCAATAGCAATCATTTGAAATGTACAATCAACAATTTAGGTGTCAAACAAAATTGTGTCAAAAAATAGGTACATATAAAAGTGTCCACAACTTCAAAAGAGTCCACCATGAACCAAAAATACAGGCTAGCTATTATGGTATGCTGTGGGTCTGCTGCAAACACACAGTGTTTTTGTTCTTAAGGGATCTAATGCATTAAGTTCAAAAACATTATGCCTTTTCAACTCTTATAATTTTTTGGAGGACTAAAAATTGCAGGAATTGGCCACATTTTAAGAGCACATTGTCACTGTAACTACAACTGCTTAACAAATACACTGGTACTGAGCTTTAAATTAATAAGACACACATTGTTTAGTAAAAAACAATTTCCTCAAAGCACATTCACATGTGCGTTTTAAGGTTTTAAAACAAACCAACATCATGGTGTATAACATGTATGTTTTGCATTATTTCCCCTTTTTTTGGGGCTAAACAGGCATGTTCAAAAACATTAGATACACATCCCAAACTCAGGAACTTACAAAGTTCGATTTTGATAAAGTGAAGGCCAAATGAGACATTAATATCCCAAGACTGTGTGGATGTTGCCTTCCTCATATGGGGTGATCTCACCCCTTTAAAAGCCAAAATTTGAAGCCACGTAGAGGCATAACAAATAAATTACCCTTATGATCCCATGCCGCAAATGTGTGTAGTTACAAACAACTTTCTTCCTAAACCCACAAAGCACACAGTGTGTCAACATGTGCTAGCTCCCATCATGGGGTATCAATGGACGGGTGCAAATACTTCCTCTGAGCTTCTACAGTTACCCAAAATGCGTCCATTGATACCCAATGATGGTAGATAGCACATGTTGACACACTGTGTGTTTTGTGGCTTTTGGCAAACTAGATGTATGGAAATACACACATTTTAGGCACGGGATCATGAGGGAAATAAGAATGTTAAGGCACAATTTGGGAGCACCTTCAAATGTTGGGTTTTATATTCTTTAAAACACTGAAAAATTACAATACACATTAGTTAGGGTAGTGTTTCCCAACTCTCCTCCTCAAGATTCAAAACCAGGTCATGTTTTCTATACTTGCAGAATTTGGCACAGGTGAAGTTGTCGTGTTCACTGTTAGTAATTCACACAGTAGTTTTTTGACTGAGGAAAATACAGAAAACATGACCTGGTGGTGCACCTAGAGGAGTGGAGTGGAGAAACACTGAGTTCTGTCTAAACGTTCACATTTCCAAGTCCGAAAAACATGTTAAATCAGAAAAGGGCAAATAGGAGTCAACAAGTGGAATAAAAAACTTCAGAACAGGCAAGAAGAAATTAAAATTTGGCAAGCATGTCCACAAAATCTCTGATTCTTCGCTGTAAAGCAGTGGCAGCATCCTTGATTTTCTTCAGATCATTCAAACAATGCAACATATCTACACTCATTTTGCCAATAGTGCATCGTGGAAGATCATGACCTACTAAGAAGAGTAAAAAGTATTAAGGTAACGATGGTCAAGTGGCTGAGGCCCTACATAGTGAGTTATGGTCAAATTTAGTAAATACTTACCTACACAGTCTATTGTTGCTTGCCCTTCAGACACCTATGCTACTAGGAATGTACACACTGCAACTACTCTTTAATCTTGGCCTTGGTGCCTGGGTCTCCAAAACTCGGGTGCCTAGCAAAACTGCCAGCTACTTCCACCTCTTCCTTTCTCCATGCTAATGTTAATGCACTACATACTTTGCTAATGTGTGGAGTGGGTGTTTGGCTTAAAATGTGTATACATTTTGAGTGTTTCGATGTCCAAACAAGAGTCCAACAATACTTACTTGCACAAACAAGAGGCTCTCAAATACTTTCTTCCTCTTCAGGGTCGCTTTGGCCCTCAGTGTGATTCGCATCAGGGTATTGTACATCTGTGCTGGGTCCAGGAGTCAGATCCCATGCCTCCCAAACAACATCCTGGGTGAGCTCACCACACTCTCTTTCCTCTAAAAGGAAACAATACAGCATTCATTAAGCCACCCCAAGTCTGATCTGTTTCTAGCATCCATTTTGCTACATTAGTTGACCAACCTTGCACTTGGTCTGATGTCAATGTTTGCTCTTGACTTGTTGACTCCACCATGCTGCACTCTGGTTGTTTTCTTGTGAAAAATACATAGAAAAGAGATGGTGAAAAGAGAGGGAAAACACTGGACAAGTGCCAACATTTAAAAAGTCCAGCAGTTGCCCCCCACCCCTCTTGTCTCTTATGGGAAAGGGGATGTATGATGATCATCCTAGCAGTGTGACTGTGATCCCGGGGCCTCTCCTCTACCCATGTATACACTGGCAAGGCTGCATTAAAGGGCACTGATGAGGCAGGCAGCAACCAGAAAGTGTTCTTTACCCCTTAAGTTCTGACCTAAGCTCATGGCCTTTAGCCCACCTAAATGCACCCCTGTCGGTGGCAAGATGCCCTTGTTGCCTCCCCTGTTGGGGCCCGAGCGAGGGTAGGCTCCCTTCATGCATTATGGTGGCTTGGCTGGTGTCTCCTTTTTTGGTGCCTCCCTGTTGAAAGAAGATTAAAAAATTTGTTACAAAAATAAAGAAATGTCTAAAAACCATGACCAAATAAGAATGTTCATATCTGCTTTATATTTACCTTCTTCTTTCGAATACCAAATACCAAGTCATACAAAGATTTAAGATAACCTTATATATAATTCTCTAGAGCTACTTGGAGAAAGAACATATACGGACTGCTAATGTACACATATAAATATTGGTTAGATACAAATCTTGCTTACTTTTTTATGATCTGATGTATGTACTCCATCTGGTCTTGCTCACAGTGTTTGAGATCAGACCATCATTTTCTGATTTGGTCCTTTGATCGTTCCACTGAAAAATCACTCTGCAAAACGGCGATGACCTTCTCCAAAATGTCCTTTCGACTGTTGGGCCTTTCGTAAATTGTGCAGCTTGCAGTTGTAGTCGTGCTGGGGGTTGGTTTATGCCTCCTATGAGCTCCACCACCGTGGGGCTGCCTGGAATCTGCGGAATCCGCTATGTTGTCTCTCCCGAATGTTCCGCTGTGTGTGTCGCATGCAGAAGAGAGATGGTTACACCCCAGCATCATGACACACTGAGAGCGGAGTTTCACGCATTTGCAGTGTATATAAAGCCATTATGCACGGTCAATGGAACAGCCGTAGGAACGATCTTGGAGTGGAGGATGAACGATCGCCAACACTAAAAAGGAGCCAGAAAACAAAGGGAAATTTGGAAATTGGGGCATAGGTGGTTAGTGGCCTATAGTGCTTAGATTGAGGCCTAGATTGGGAGCAGCTTATGAGTTAAGCCAGACATTATGTTTTGACTTGTGTTCTCTCTTGCAGGCATCATATCATTTATCATGATGGATAAATTTACTGCGCCTGATTTTTTGCCCCAATTCATTGACCTGTACTGGGAGCTGCCCTGTCTCTGGAAGGTCAAGAGTTGAGACTACTCAAATAAAATCTTGATGAAGGCAGAGTTGGAGAAATTGCTTGAGATGGTGAAGCCAGTGTACCTCAGAGCAGACATCAACTATGTCAAGACAAAAATATCAAACCTGAGGAGTACTTTTAAAAGGGATCTCAACAAGGTGATGGACTCACAGAGATCTGGAGCATCAGCAGATGACATATAAGTCCCCAGGTGGTGGTATTACAACAGTCTGCGTTTTTTTGTCCGACCAGACAGAACCCAGGCCATCGCTGTCTACGATCCCTTCAACATCTGCTGAGGCCACAGCTCCGGAGGTCCAAACAGGTCCTGCTGTACAGGATAAAGATGTGGAGGAGCCCAGCTTGACCCAGGTATAGCGTTGTTGAACATATTTGTAACCAAAAATTCAATGATGATAACTAGACATTATTAAAATATTTCTGCCTTAACAAAGTGGTTTCCATATCAATATACAGTGGTGACCAAAAATGATTTGTACAAGAATAAAAAATGCTGGGGTCAGAATGATAGTCTTTTCTATTTGTCAACATTCAATTTGCAACAGTGAGGAGATCAAAATTGTGTGTGATTGATGACCAATCCCTAAAAAAGATTTTAATTATGTCCCAATTTCATACACAGGAAAGTGTCAGTCAGGAGGAGCCCGTGGCCAGCAGCCAGACAGAGTCCCAGATCCCTCCCCTATGCCCTCCTGCTAAAAGGACCAGGAAGAGCAGGAATCTGGATGAGCCCATAGCTGCCTCCCTCAGCCAGGCCACTACTGCCATCCGTACTCACCCAGATGAGTGCGAGGGATATGGCATGATGACAGCCAGTAAGATAAGGGGGGTGGCCGGTGAGTAGAGGAGAAGGTGTGAGGAGCTCATCCTGCAGCTCTTCAACAAGGGGGCGACCGGCGAGATCTATGCCACCACCCACCTGTGTGATTTTGTGAGCCCACATACACAAAGCTCTGCAGCTAACCCACCACAGCAACCTCACCTACCAGAGCCATCCCACCCACCACAGCAACCCCACCCATCACAACAGCATGGCGGTTAATGGCAATACCAACCCCAAGACCCCCCAACAAGACAGCTGGTCTGGGGATTTTCACCCCTTCCACACTTAATAATTATTATTTTCTTTTTTGTTTGAATAATGATTTGATTTGTTATATTTTATATATTTTTGAATGCATAGAATGCACTTTTTGGTTAAGTTCTATTGGCAGATAGCATTTCTTATTTTATTTGTTTTCTTTTTTAATGCACAATAAAAAAAATGGGTAGAATAATACTCAGTTATGTGTTTTACTTCAAATGACAGCTTGGGAGTAGGCCAGTACTTTTCAAAAATACAATGTAAAATTAACAAGGGACACCAACATAGTTGTGTCTTTTGATATTAAAAACCTAGGGATAATAGTGTTGTGGTAACTTGGCCCTTGGCTGGTGATACTCCACCAGTATCACCAACAAACCAGCTTCATTATTATCCCATTAAAGAAGAAGAGAATGTGCGCTGCATTTCGAGATTTCATAATTTGCGGCGTCAAGAATGTTAATTCTCAATTACGAACGCTAGTTTACAAGACCGAGCGCTTCCAGCTCGTCCTTGCTTCCGAGCATGCGTGTTTGTACTTAGGACTTTTGTGTGATGGACTTGTGTACAGACGAGACAAAAATCTGACAACAGACCGTTGTCCGTCGAAAATTTACTAGCCTGGCATCCAACATTTCTTGGCGGAAATTTGGACAACAATTGTCTGATGGGGTGTACTAGGCAAACAGTCTGTCATCACAAAATTCCCTGCCGAAAATCCGATTGTGTGTACGAGGCTTAAGGTCTCATGTACACTGGATGTTATAAAAACGCCAGTAGCTTTGCAGTGAGTTTTTCAATGTTTTTGCAATGGCGTTTATCATTTTTTAGCATTAGCCTCTTTAAGCTTTTTTTTTTCAATAACGCAGGTGAGCCGGGTTTAAAAAATGCAGGTGAGCCGGGTTTTTGAGCGTTTATCGATGTTTATCTGCATTTTTTGACATTAGAGCGTTTTTACAGCTGAAAAACTCCTCTCAGAACCCACTTGTTTTGGGGATTTTTTTACAGCCAAAAAAATGTTCCAGCCAAAAAAAGTTGATAACAGCCTATGTGTGCATGGACCCATAGGATAACATGCTGGAGAGTTTATTGACTGTAGAAAAAATGTCTGAAGCCAAAAACAGCAGCTGTAAAAATATTCAAAAACATCCAGTGTGCTTGAGGCCTAAAGATTAAAGAGGAACTAAACCCATCAATTTAACAGTTTCAAAAAACAGTTAAATTCACAGCATGCCAGGTTGTTAACTGTCACATTTGCTTGTTTTCTCAACCAAACTTTCAATCCACCAAATGTCTGGTGTCGTAACTGATCACATGTGCAGCATCATGGCAGTTGCAGATCAAACAGATGGCAGTTTCCTTGGCTGAAAAGGATAGGAGGGTTTCCTTCTGCTTTAACTGCTGCTCAGGGCTCTTGGCTTCAACAAAATGGCAGCCTCCAGCAAGAAAAAAACATAGGCAATGTTGGAGGCAATTTACAGGACACACTCATTTTGGTTCCATAATTATTCATGTGGAATGTACAGTGTGGACAGAAATCATTCAGACCCCCTTACATTTTTCACTCTTTGTTATATTGCAGCCATTTGCTGAAATCATTTAAGTTCATTTTTTTCTTCATTAATGTACACACAGCACCCCATATTGACAGAAAAACACAGACTTGTTGACATTTTTGCAGATTTATTAAAAAAGAAAAACTGAAATATCACATGGTCTTAAGTATTCAGACCCTTTGCTGTGACACTCATATATTTAACTCAGGTGCTGTCCATTTCTTCTGATCATCCTTGAGATGGTTCTACACTTTCATTTGAGTCCAGCTGTGTTTGATTATACTGATTGGACTTTATTAGGAAAGCCACACACCTGTCTGTATAAGACCTTACAGTACTTGTCAGAGCAAATGAGAATCATGAGGTCAAAGGAACTGCCTGAAGATCTGGCCAAGGTTACAAAAAAAATTCTGCTGCACTTAAGGTTCCTAAGAGCACAGTGGCCTCCATAATCCTTAAATGGAAGACGTTTAGGACGACCAGAACCCTTCCTAGAGCTGGAGTGAAGCATGGTGGTGGCAGCATCATGCTGTGGGGGGTTTTTTTCAGCTGCAGGGACAGGACGACTCTTTGAAATCGAGGGAAAGATGAATGCGGCCAAGTACAGGGATATCCTGGACCAAAACCTTCTCCTGAGTGCTCAGGACCTCAGACTGGGCTGAAGGTTTACCTTCCAACAAGACAATGACCCTAAGCACACAGCTAAAATAACAAAGGAGTGGCTTCACAACAACTCTGTGACTGATCTTGAATGGCCCAGCCAGAGCCACGACTTAAACCCAATTGAGCATCTCTGGAGAGACCTAAAAATGGCTGTCCACCAACGTTTACCATCCAACCTGACAGAACTGAAGAGGATCTGCAATGAGGAATGGCAGAGGATCCCCAAATCCAGGTGTGAAAAACTTGTTGCATATTTCCCAAAAAGACTCATGGCTGTATTAGATCAAAAGGGTGCTTCTACTAAATACTGAGCAAAGAGTCTGAATACTTAGGACCATGTGATATTTCAGTTTTTCTTTTTTTCTGCAAAAATGTCAACAATTCTGTGTTTTTCTGTCAATATGGGGTGCTGTGTATACATTAATGTGGAAAAAAATGAACTTAAATGATTTTAGCAAATGGCTGCAATATAACAAAGAGTTAAAAATTTAAGGGGGTCTTGCTAAAGAACATTATTTTTTATCAAGTGTTATGAGTAAAGTTCCGCTTTAAGTTGTAAAACAATGCAATGTGGTACTGCCAAAAACGAAGCTCATAAACTATACTACTAAACTGTTGTGCCGCTGGCTAAATTGTAGAAAGCTGAGGGCTTTAGCTTAATTTAAACTTGACTATAGCTTTCAGATCTGTTTTGACTGCTACTTCCATTGGTCAATTCAGCCCAATTATTGCTTTATAAAAATGATGTGTCATAGCCAACGCTACCTAACAATGCCTTTTTTAGGTTGGAACTATTCAAATTGAGGTGCTGCTGCAAGCTAAATGTAAAAGTTAAAATCAAAATCAAAAATCAATTGCACATCCAATGTGGTGCCAGAATATGGTGTCACTGATTCTGTCTGTGAAAATCAATCATTCTGTTCTGTAACAACACATAGCCTAGGCATTTCTCAAGCATGTAATTTAAAGGATTTGTACTTTTGTCGCCCTTCTAAATAGCATTGAAAGGAGTCTCTCATCACTGTATTCTTGTTAGTATTTTTAAGTACTCTTGTTCAATATTCTTAAGTAATCTTGTTATGTTAAGCAATCTTTAATGTTGGGTTACAGCTCATTATATCATGCAACTGCTTTCCTTCACCATCATAGTATCACCAGAACTTTGCAGCACCCCACAATCACCTTGCTAGTTTTTTAGTATATAACTACAGTTAGGACATCTTAAAAGCAAGTCACAGTTAACCACTTCAGGAAGGATTTACCCACTTCCTGATCAGGCCATTTGACTATTGCGACGCTGTACCCAAACAAAATTGACATTCTTTTTTTCCCACGAATAGAGCTTTCTTTTGGTGGTATTTGATCACCTCTGGGCTTTTTCTTTTTTGCGCTATAAACAAAAAAAGAGTGACAATTTTGCAAAAAAAAAAAAAAAAACATTTTTTACTTTTTGCTATAAAACATTTCTAAAAAAAATCAGTTTAGGCCGATATGTATTCTGCTACATATTTTTTGGTGAAAAAAAATCCCAATAAGTGTATATTGATTGGTTTGCGCAAAAGTTATTGCGTCTACAAAATAGGGGATAGATTTATGGCATTTTTATTTTATTTTTTACTAGTAATGGCGGCGGTCACCGATTTTTAGCGGCACTGCGACATTGCAACGGACAGATTGGACACCTAACTGACATTTTTGACACTTTTTTGGGAACCAGTGACATTATTACAGTAATCAGTGCTAAAAACATGCACTGTTATTGTACTAATGACACTGGCAGGAAAGGGGTTAACATTAGGGGCGATCAAGGGGTTAAATGTGTTCCCTGCAGGTGTTTTCTAACTGTATGGGGGACAGTGTGACTGGGGAAATCTGTGTGATCTCCCCTGTCAGAACAGAGATCTGCCTTGTTTATACAGGCAGATCCCCATTCTGTCACTGCAGGGAACAATTGCGGGTGACCTGCTGATTGGCTCCCCCGCTGGCTAATGGGAGCCCACGCGTGCCCATAAAAGCGAGTTCCCGAGCCGACTTACACCTGCGGAGATTTGCGGGATCGTGCCACCTTGCCGCAGTAAAATGATGGCGGCTGGTCAGCAAGCGGTTAAAGCATAACGCAAAACAAACATTTAATATTTTGCCGCTTACCTGTACCTAGATGTACCGACTGCATTTGTTTTCATTTTTTGGAGATTTTTTCCATTTATTTTTACCTGATCATTCAATGGTAACAAAATTTCAGCCCTAGAATGACAACACTCACTTCGTATCAGGACAACACAAACAAGATACGACTATAAAACCCTGCCCCACTCCTATTACCCATAAGATAAATGGGGGTGGTTCTGTAGTCCTCACAGAAAACCTGAACATCCGTATTTTTTTGCAGCATTGTTTAGTTTCACTTACTTTTTAATTTACCTGGTCCTTTAAAGTATATATAAACTTTAACTGGCTGACATTTAGTTTGCTAAAGCACTGTGTAAAGTAACTAAATACCGTTTTTATTAAAATACTATTTTCACCTCCTTCCCACTTTTTTGACACCTCAGTGCTGTTGATTTCCTTCAGCCTCTATCAGTCACTTACTAGTCTGCATGCACTTGTTCAAATGCTGATCGCCCATTATCTATTTATGCAAATATTACAGAAATTTATATAGTGTCAACAATTTACACAGCACTTTACATTGCTGTAAACTGGAGTCTTAATGGTGGCAATGGTGCAGCATGCTTAACCATGGCGGGATCACAAAGTATTATTATAATAAATGCTGCATTTTTAAATAGACCAAAAGCAACCTTTAAAATTACCTTAACATGGTAAAACTTAAAAAAAAGAAGAAAAAAAGTGACTGAAATGCATCCGGAAACGCGTCAAAAACGCACCGGAACCCAACAAAAACACGCATGTAGAAACGCATCCGGAATGGATCTGGAGTGCGTATTTGTGGTGTGAATTGGCCCTTAATGAGGCAGGCAGTTTGTTTATGCGATAATGATTATTAGATCTATGACATTAAAATAACAGTTCAGATATAACAAAAAAAAATCTGAAAATTGTTTCATAATTTTTATTCTTTCCTTACAAAGACAGGTCAGCTTTAAATGAAGTGGAAGCTCCAATTCCATCACGGGAGGTCATATTTGAGCTTTTTTTTTTTTTTTTTTTTTTTTTTTTTTTTTTTTTTTTAGCACTGCTCAGATACGCAATATTAAGGTAAAATAAGCGAAACAGGTCCTATTTTTTTAATGTTTCTGACACATGCCTGATTGTTAAAGGTTGCTGAGCCCTATATACACTTTTCCATAGATTCTAATGTACTCATGTTGTGTAAACAATTATATTTTTCCTAAAATTTAGCAAAACAACACTTGTTTGTTCTTTCGTGTATGGTACTCGCTTGGGTGATTTTCTTTAAAGTGGATGTAAACCCGATTCATGAAATTTGAGCTGGGCACATATATCTGCAGTGTTTTCTTATCACTCTTCAAAGCACTATGTCCCGTATTGTAGCTGTCTCCTGTAGGGATGAGCCGAACGGTCCCCTGTTCAGTTCGCACCAGAACTTTCGAACACCGCAAAAGATTGGACCCGAATATCTAACCCTATTAAAGTCAACGGGACCCGAATGTCAAAAATCAAAAGTGCCCATATGCAAGTAATTGGGTATACAATGGTTATTGGGGGCCGGGTCATGTCCTGGAGGACATGTATCAAAAAAAAAAAAGTTTGTGAAAAATTTCATTTTTAAATGAGCAGTAATTTTTTGATTTTTAAAATGAAAGCATAAAAATGAAAAATTCCTTCCAATGTAGTGCCTGGGGGGGTCTCCTTAGTCTACCTGTATAGTGGCAGATCTGTACTATGTCTAGAATCTGCTGCAGCAATAAGTGCATTTATAAAGCCAAAAAAATTACATTTTCCCTGAAAGCTGCCTTTATTTTGCTCAGCATTAACAGCTGAGCAGCCAGTGTGTATGATGAGGCCTAAATGTAGTGCACTTTGAGCAAGATTAGAGATTTCTTGGATACATTCTAGTGTCACTTTGACTTTGGATAGAAGTAATGTGTGCATAAAAATTGGTCTTTGGTTGTTGGTGGCGCCTTGCCACCCTAACCCTATAGAGGTACTCTTGATGAAAGCAAGAATTGGCCTTGCTGTAAAAAATTGCAATGATATGCACCTGTCAAACAGGTGCAGAAAAATTGGTCTTTGGGTGTCGGTGGCGCCTTCCCACCATAACCCTATAGAGGTACTCTAGATGAAAGCGAGAATTGGCCTTGCTGTAAAAAATTGCAATGATATGCACCTGTCAAACAGGTGCAGAAAAATTGCTCTTTGGGTGTTGGGGCGCCTTCCTACCGTAACCCTATAGAGGTCCTCTTGATGAAGGAAAAAAAATTGCAATGATATGCACCTGTCAAACAGGTGCAGAAAAATTGGTCTTTGGGTGTTAATTGTGCCCATAAAACCTATACCAAAAACATTCTTCCAGATGAAATGATTGAACACCCTCAAGCTAGGCAGCCTCGAAGTCCTGCAGAGATTCCACATCCCAAATAGACTTAATCAGTGACATCGGCATCAGGGGCTTCATAGCTGGTAATCCAGGACTGATTCATTTTTCCACGGAGTCTGTTGACAGATGCGTTCTATGATCAGTAACAAAACCTCCTGCAGCACTGAATGCCCGTTCTGAAAGCACGCTGGATGCAGGGCAGCCCAACAACTCAATAGCATACTGGGCAAGTTCTGGCCAGTGGTTTATTCTCATGACCCAGTAAATCAGTGGATCATCAGCTGGAAAGCTCTCCATCTCTGTTTTGGCCCCAGTAATCATCCACCATGTGATGCAGATGCTGCCAATGGGATGTGGAAGTTGACAGCCCTGGGCGGCGAGGACTAAAAAAATTCCGAAAGCCTCACTTAGGCAGACACCTTCTCCAACGCTCCTTTCTTGACCAACAGAAGACTCAAAACTAAGTTTTCCACGACACTGGAGTCAGAAAAAACATTCAATTAAATCCTCTTTAATGTGTCCTCAAGAGATTTTATCTTCTGCACTCTCTGTGGGGACGGGATGAGCTCTTAGACCTTCCCCTTATAACGGTGGTCAAGGAGGGTTGCCAACCAGTAATGTTCCTTCTCCTTTATGCCACCTATTCTTGGGTCCTTTCGCAGGCTTTGAAGCATGGGGTTGTGCTAATTCACGAAAATGGGCAGAATCCACTAGGCTGAAAGTCAGAAGTTGGAGAGCCAATAGCTTTGACAAGCTTGCATTTAGACACTGGGCATGTGGGTGACCAGGGACTGTATTTTTTTTTCTGCTGCAGCAAATGGGGCAGAGACATTTGCCGACTACAGTCTACAGCTAGTGGTGTGCTGCTTGCAAATGTGCTGCTAAGACCTGGGACACCCTGTGCTATTCCATCATCCCTGTCAGTGGAGGCTGCTGAGAGGTAATGACTCGGTACAGCAGGGGTAGACTGAAGTGGGTAAGGACGAGGAGGAGGGACAGATTTGTGCCCCTTTTGTGTGGCTTTTAGGTGCTCTTGCCAACGGGCTGAATGGTTGGACGTTAAATGCCTTGTTAATCATGTGGTACCCAAATGGTTGGTGTTTTTGCCATGTTAGATGTGCCTGAGACACAGTTTGCAGATAGCAACAGTGCGATCTGCTGCAGATGTGCTGAAAAAGGCACAGACAGCTGAGCTTTGGGGAGTGGGCCGGGAGATAACAGCTGCAGAATGTGATGGAATAGAGTGGCTGCTCTCTACTCTTTCTTGATGTCGGCCTCCTTGGGGTTGTGCCGCCTCACCTTCAGTTTCCTCCTCTGCTCTATCTGGCACCCAAATCGCATCAGTGACCTTATCGTCATCATCATCATCATCATCTCCATCTCCTCCATCTTCATCATTACCACTGGAGACAACTTGGCAATACGCTGCGGCTTGGGGAACATGAATGCCAATTTGTCTACCAGTGCTCCTCCCTCTCTCTAGGCTCATGTTCCTGTCATCCTCAACCTCAGAACCAACATCTGAATCCAGTAATGGCTGGGCATCATCAAGGAGCAAGTGGCTGATGCTGTGGTCAAATAACTCAGCTGACTCCTCAATGGCTGATGTTGGGGCTATGGCAGGCATAGATGTGGACAAGGAGGCAGGTTTATCTACTCTGGCAACTGCAGGGGACTGCACACTTGTCTCTGCTTGCGTGACAGAGGATGAGGAGGATGAGGAAGGTTTAGTAAGCCAGTCCATCACCTCCTCTGCATGCTGTGGCTGGATAGCACGGGCAAACTCACTAAACTGGCCCCCTTACAGTGCCAAGGGAACGTCTGCCTCCCCTTGTTGTCCCCTCAGACATTATTGGGAGGGAGGGAGCGGTACTTATAAGCAAATGTAAAGAAGAAGTTGAAATCTGTACGTAGTGATCCAACTAATAACGGCTGCAAAACAAACAGTGGCCAAGGCATGGAAATCTCCTACATTGGTACTAGCAGAAACAATTCACAGAATGAATAATACAATGTCCCATGCTAAGATGGTAGCCATCGATCAAAATCAAATTCCAAAATTTGAAAAACTTTGGCATCCTTGGATAAAACAACAGTTCCTGTCAAACTTCAATGACTCTGTCTTGTTGCCATGGTAACAGATTAAATGACTTACAGAGACACCCATTCTAAGGCTTCAAAGAGAACTAAAAAGAATAATAAACTGACGAGCGGGACAACCTTGTGGACCATACCTCTACCTTTCAACCCTTTTTCTTCTTTCTCTTTCCTTTTCTCCACCTTACGATTAAAGCTCATTATCAGAATTTATTTGACCTATATACACTCTACTTGTAAACAATATGTATAGTAGGTATAAATCATTTAAATACCTACAAAAGTAACTAAGGAAATGATATATATCTTTAATTTAGGTTTACGTGAACCCAATGTTTAATATTTGAAATTTCATGATATTTACCTATATAAACCCTACTGTAAAACAATGAGCTTACTTTATAGATCCTTGTAAACTTACTTTATGTATCTTTATAACATTGTATACTCAATAAACTTCTTTTGACAAGGAAATCTGTACGTAGATGCACTTTAATCAATGTAAAGAGGTGTTTGGTGCACTTTAATTTGAGCACTCACACTACACAGATACACTCCACAGATACACTATAATATACTGCAATATAATGCGCCAAACATACAGTGATGCACAGAAATTGGCAGTAACGCAATCAAATAGACTGTGTTCAACCATCACTACACTGACGCTATCTGAACTGTCCCTACTCTAGCTATACACTAATGTAAAGATTACTGACACGGTCTCACTACACTACACTGAAACTATATGAGCTGTCCCTACTCTACACTAATGTATGTATGAATGACACGGTCTCACTACACTACAGTGAAACTGTAGTGTGAGCTGTTCCTACGCTAGCTGCACATTATGCAAAGCTGAATGATGGGCCTCCTCCCTACACTCACACTATCCCTAGACTGACACTAAACTAATATTCTACACTGACAATTGAAGCAAAATAGCACCGTATAGCACACTAACTAACTAATAGCACTGAACACAGCACTGTTCTATCTCTCTCCACGCCGAAATCACACTGAAAATGGCTCCCATTGAAAGAATACTTTTATACTGTGGGGCAGGAATGAGCCCTGATTGGATAAAGTAATGATGACAGTGTCCAATCATGACCCTGACAGTGCTCTCTGCCCTGATTGGCTGAAGCTTTCACTGCTTCAGCCAATCAGAGCTTGCAAGGCACTGTTCAGCGCCAAAATGCATTGTGGTTGGTTCGAGGGGTGAACGAGCGATCGAACAAACTGTTATTTGGATGTTCGCCGACTGACCAAAAAACAAAAGTTCGAGCCGAACTTATGCTCGGGCCGAACCATTCGCCCATCCCTAATCTCCTGCTCCGTTCTTCTGTTATTAGCCTGTTAACTCCTGACAAGTTATCCGTCAACTTAGATAAAAGGAGCAGGAGTTTTGTGTTGGGGAGGATGCTATAAATAGATTAGCAGAGTGCTGAACTATTCAATGAACAGAGCTGAAAGTCTCTACCTATGAGGAGAGGGGGTGTGTACCTTTCCTCCAATCAGCTGTCTTTACTGTATGCCCAAACGTCACTGCAGTGTTGAACAGGAAGAGAACATCTCCTAACACAATGTGCACTTTCTAAACAGTATATAAAGCTGAAGACAGCAGATATACATGTAAAACTTAAGTAGGGAGATTTTTTTTCATCTGTGTATCATCTGAGGCTGTTCACTTCACCGGGTATATGTGAGGGTCTACATCCACTTTAAATAAATTAGGAACATTTTCTTATTTGCTTTTGCTTGTATCAATCTCATTTCTTTTTCTTGCTTTAACAAGCTAAGTTTAATACTCACAAAAATACTACAAAGCAAGAGACCCTGTAGCCAGACCATTCGTTTTGACAGCAATCTTCCAAAAAGATTATATAAACATTTCATGTATTTTATGCATGTTATTTAACTGTAAAGGCCTCCCTTGTGCACACATTCAAAAGCCCAGGGACTGCTACTGGGTGCTGCCATCTTGGATGTGTTGTCAGCATAGACAGTAATTAGATACTTCCAGAAGAAGAAAGGGTTATGGTGTGCAAGGAAGGAGGTAGCTGTGCTGGAATTGACTCTTCCGAGGGTATTTGCATTGCCCAGAAAGTTTAAAAACACATAGCAAGTATATAAAAATACATATTTCTGAGCGCAATCAATAGACCTTTTAGAAAAAAATTAATATATTGGTATCTTCACATGAATTGTTTAAAAGCTGGAGACCATCTCCCTCTGTCAGTTAAAATAAAGAGTTAAAGTTGAGTACCACAAAACGGAAATACAACAGCTAATCAGACAGTGTAATTTGTTGTAGGCATTGAATGGATGTAAAGACTAGACTGCTAGACTGGCGGGTCTGGCTCCTTGTGTGTCACGTTAGCAGACACACACGGACTTCTCACTCTCTCCTACCATGATGTGTGCCTTCCCTCCCTGTCTCTTAACTTTCGAACAATAATAAGGAAAGGGAAAATGCATTGAAATAGAAAGCTATATACAAATTTAGCAGTGACCCCTCTTTGGCAGGGCTGAGTACTGTGTGGTTTTGAACATGTTCTGACTGCCAAATGAAAATCAGTCATACAGAGTGATGTTAGTCACCTGCATATTAAAGGGCACAGACATCATGGGCAAACAGATCCTGAGGCTTAAAGGGCATTCCAAGGTATATGTGCAGAAAATGTCATATGACTAACTTTTGGGGGATAAATAAGGTAGAAAAACATTCACCAATAAAAATTGTTTTCTTTACATTTGCCCCTTTTCGTCTGTCTCATGTAGTTTATTATTTGTCCCCTTTTTCATGCATAATTCTTCAGCTGATAATCTTAGTTATTTATAGTTAGTTTGAGTAAACTGCAGATGGGTTCAAATTGATATGTTTTCTTAATAAGCTACAGTGCCTTGCAAAAGTATTCACCCCCTTGGCTTTTTACCTATTTTGTTACATTACAGCCTTTAGTTCAATGTTTTTTTTAAATCTGAATTATATGGGATGGATCAGAACACAATAGTCTAATGCCCCGTACACACGGTCGGATTTTCTGATGGAAAATGTCTGATCGGAGCGTGTTGTCGGAAATTCCGACCGTGTGTGGGCTCCATCGGACATTTTCCATCGGATTTTCCGACACACAAAGTTGGACAGCAGGAGATAAAATTTTCCGACAACAAAATCCGTTGTCGGAAATTCCGATCGTGTGTACACAAATCCAACGGACAAAGTGCCACGCATGCTCAGAATAAATAAAGAGATAAAAGCTATTGGCCACTGCCCCGTTTATAGTCCCGACGTACATGTTTTACGTCACCGCGTTTAGAGCGATCGGATTTTCCGACAACTTTGTGTGACCGTGTGTATGCAAGACAAGTTTGAGCCAACATCCGTCAGAAGAAATCCTAGGATTTTGTTGTCGGAATGTCCGAACAAAGTCCGACCGTGTGTACGCCCTATAAGTTGGTGAAGTAAAATTAGAAACATATATACATAAAACTATTTTTCAGAAATAAAAAAACTGATAATTGGCATGTGCGTATGTATTCACCCCCTTTGTTATGAAGCCCATAAAAAGCTCTGGTGCAAACAATTACCTTCAGAAAGTCACATAATTAGTGAAATGATGTCCACCTGTGTGCAATCTAAGTGTCACATGATCTGTCATTACATATACACGGGACTGGGAAACTGGTTAGAGTTGAGGGAAAGATGGATGGTGCTAAATACAGGATATTCTTGAGCAAAATCTGTACCACTCCGTGTGTGATTTGAGGCTAAGAAGGAGGTTCACCTTCCAGCAGGACAATGACCCCAAACACTGCAAGACTTGAGTGGTTTAAGGGGAAACCTGTAAATGTGTTGGAATGGCCTAGTCAAAGCCCAGACCTCAATCCAATAGAAAATCTGTTGTCAGAATTAAAGATTGCTGTTCATAAGCGCAAACCATCCAACTTGAAGGAGCTGGAGCAGTTTTGCAAGGAGGAATGGGCAAAAATCCCAGTGGTAAGATGTGGCAAGCTCATAGAGACTTATCCAGTGACTTGGAGCTGTGATAGCAGCAAAAGGTGGCTCTACAAAGTATTGACTTTAGGGGGGTGAATAGTTATGCACATTGACTTTTTCTGTTATTTTGTCCTATTTGTTGTTTGCTTCACAATAAAAAAAAAAATCTTCAAAGTTGTGGGCATGTTCTGTAAATGAAATGATGCAAATCCTCAAACAATCCATGTTAATTCCAGATTGTGAGGCAACAAAACACGAAAAATGCCAAGGGGGTGAATACTTTTGCAAGGCATTGTATGTGGTTTAAGCAGCCCACCCCTTTTCCTTTCTCTTGTATAGTATGGCTTCTCACTTAAAGGAAATGAGGGTAGGGGGAACGCAATAGCACCCCCTACCTATGGGAATAGGGACAAATCAATAACAGTTTGCTAAAAAATATTTTACATTTCAGTTATTTAATTGGTCACTTACCTGTCAGCTGACTTTTAAACTTCTTAAAAATTCTTCAGTTGATCAGGTGATCCAACGAACCTATAAAAACAAAGAAGAGGTTATAAAAGCATTTAAACCAACAATTTTATTCAGAACAATGGCTGCAGCAGAAGAAAAAGGCACCCCTCCCTCCCTTTGTCGCTGTCCTTCCCTCCCCTTTTTATTTGAGCATTCCTTCTGTTATAAGGGATAGTGGTTTTGTCATTGTTTGGTTGGTTCGAGCTTTTAAAGCTAAACCATTGGTATTTATAATCTATGTATGGTAATAAATGTTATATCGTCAAGGTAAAATGTATTGGTTATTATTATTGGTTATATATATCATCATACCAGTAATAAAGGGCCACGGCCATTCATACCACATATTGAGTCTATTGGTTTTTATTATATTTTAAAGTTTAAGTTGAAATTAATTTGACCTCTAGTCCCATATATTGTCACAACATACACTTTCATTTTATAACATCAGCATTGAATTTTTTAATTTTTTAATTTTAGAGACAAAAAAAAATGTGTTACGTAGGGCTGGAGCGATGAATGAAATTAGTTATAATGGCTCTAAAATCATGTGTTTTCCGGATTTTTCCCCTGCTCTCCAAAAACAACTTGTCTCTTTTCAGGAAGTTAAAAAAAAAGATGCAGAAACTGAACCTTCGATACTGTTTTTTGGAGTTTTTTTGTTTTGTTTTGTTTTTCGTTCCCCTTCTCCTTCTGTTTTGGTTTGTTTCATTCCTTCATCAGTCGCCAGGACTGTTTATCATGTTTATCATGTTTAGGGAGCAACATAGTAAAGGGTATGGTTAATACTTTCCTTTTTTTTTTATTAATTATGGCGAGGCAGTATATACGTTTTCTTTCTTGGAATGTTTGTGGCATGAATTCATCTTTTAAAAGAAATGCCGTTTTTGATTATATAACCCTATTTCATCCATCGGTTGTCTGTCTGCAGGAGACTCATGCTACCGGTAATACCATTAGATGGTTTCAGCGAAGGGGGGTTAGAGAGGGGTACCATTGTGTCTTATCATCTCACTCCCGGGGGGGCCTCTATATTAATTTATAATGACATATTGTTCTCCTGCACCAGGACGCTAATGGACGTGAATGGCAGGTTTATTTTTTCTTCAATGTCTGAAATGCGATTTTGAATTGATCATTGCTGCCATGTATATTCCTCCTCCATATAACCCTGAGGTCCTTCTTCAGCTTATGTAATTTGTAAAGGCCTCTCCCTTACTTCCAATATTGGTGACTGGTGATCTTAATAATGTAATTAACCCAGAACAGGATAGATTTCCATCCCCATGCCAATAGATGGCCTCTCTTCCTTAGGTAGGCTCTGTAGGGAATTAGGTTTACATGATATGTAGAAGAGGTTACATCCTACTGAAAATTCATATACCTGTCACTCTAAAACATTTGGTTCGCTATTAAGAATTGATCTGGTGTTGTGCTCCGCAGACCTTGTCATGGCTTTTAAGGATGTGGTAATAGAGCCAAGGGGTATTTCTGATCATTCCCCTGTAATATTTACTATGGCCTTCTGGCTTTCAAGGTCTAATATCCCTTGGTGTCTAAACCCATTCTGGTTGGATTTATTTCCTCAGGAGGGAGACCTGTTGGACCATCTAGTGATGTTTATCACTCAGAATGCAGGATCAGCACTCACTAGAATAGTATGGGGTGCTCTCAAGGCCTACTTTAGAGGACTTTTGATTAAACAAGAGAGTAGTATTAAAACATCCTCCCATAGAGAGCTCGAACAGGTCAAGGGGGAGGCACTAGTGGCTGAAGCCAGATTTATTTTGGGTTCCAGTTTGACAAACAAAATAGCCTGGGAAGCTTTGCAGACTAAGCTAAGCTCATTGCTGGTAGATAGGGCCCGAAATAAACAATTCTTCCAGAAACAGCTGAACTGGGCTGGAGGGGAGGCGGCAGGCAAAATATTGGCTAAAGTCGTTTGTGCATAATCAGGCCTTACAGTCGTAATGGCATTGAGGGATCAGGGTGGGGTGTATACCAGCACAGGAGATATCTTCTCTATCTTCTCTTCCTTTTATCAAGATCTATATATATCACGGGTTAATTACACCTCTGCTGAGTTGACTGATTACCTTGACAGGATTACTCTTCCAAGGGTATCACAGGAAGAACAGGAAATGCTTAATGCCCCCTTGACTCAATTGGAAGTGGAAGCCGCAGTGGCTAGCTTTGCGAATAATAAAGCACCAGGGGTAGAAAGTATTCCAATTGAAGTTTATAAAAAGTATGGTGAAGTGCTGTTACCTACCCTACTTAAAACGTTTAATTCAGCTTTGGTGGAAGGGAGTCTCCTGGACTCAATATCTGAAGCAGTGATTATGGTTATCCTGAAAAAAGATAAAGATCCACTATATTCAGATTCATATCAGCCTATCTCCTTATTATCAACAGACACGAAGATATTAGCGAAGGTATTATATTATTCATCCTGATCAAGCTGGCTTTAACCCTAACATGTAAACAGCTGTTAATATTAGGCGAGGCTATCTTAATATGCAGATCCTGGCAATTAACTGTACGGATCGGGCCTTCCTGGCATTAGATGCCGTTAAGGCTTTTGATTGTGTAGAATCTTTGGTCCGTTCTGGAGAAATTTGGTCTCCAGGGGAATATTTTGTCAATGGGTTCAATTACTATACTTGTCAGGACTGGGCTCAGCCCTTCCTTCTCAGAGCTGGCCTCTCAGCTGTCGGCTAATTGCCAGCTCTCCACAGTTACTCAGCTGTTGATGATATCCTGATCGTCATTCCTGCCTACTTAAGCTGTTCAGCCCAGTGGATCTCTGCCTTCGCCTTAGTCAACATCACAGAGACGCTCTCCTGCATTCCTGTTAAAAGACTTGCTTGGCTGACATCCTTTCTGGCTCCAGATCCTGCTTGCTGTTTTACTACGCTGATGTTTGGCTTGTCTGACTATCCGTTCCGGTTCCTGAACTGTGGCTATGTTTTGACTACGTTTGTTCTATTTACTTTTATTATTAAACAAGTGTGATTTAACTGTACTTCTGATTTCATGGTTTCTGACAATACTCTAACCCTAGGGCTTTGATTAGGGTTAATGGCATACAGTTTTCCTCCTTTATGTTATTTTGTGGCACAAGGCAGGGGTGTCCTTTGTCACCCCTCCTTTTTGCCACCGCAATTGAACCATTGGTATTCCTTCTCTGGGTGGCTTCGGACGTAACGGATTTGGTAAGCGGAAATATGGAAGGAAAAGTAGCTTAATGTGCTGATGATGTTATTTTATTTTTATCCAATCTTCAGTCCTCTGTGCCAGCAGTTATGAGCTATATAGATGAGTTTGCTAAATTCTCAGGGCTTATTATTAACTGGGAGATGTCTGTGCTTTTGCCGCTGGATCCAATCCAGAAGGATTTGTCATCAATATGCCCACAGCTTGTAATTGTTTCCTCTTTTAACCTGTTCCCGACCACCCACTGCAGTTGTACTGCGGCAAAATGGCACTGTCAGGCGAATCACCGTCATGTTACGTCGCTCCTTAAGGCAGCCACTAGGGGCACGCGCAGCTCGCCCCTGGAGCCGATGCGAGTGCCCGGCTGTCTCGATGACCGCCGGGCTACTGCGATCGCTCGTAACATGGTGAGAACTGGGATCTCTGTGTGTAAACACAGAGATCCCAGTTCTCTGAGGGGAAAAGTGACAGATCGTCTGTTCATACAAAGTATGAACAGCGATCTGTCATCTCCCGTTAGTCAGTCCCCTTGCCCCTTCAGTTAGAACACACACTAGGGAACACAATCAACCCCTTGATCGCCCCCTAGTGTTAACCCCTTCACTGCCAGTGACATTTTTACAGTAATCAATGCATCTTTATAGCATTGATTGCTGTATTATTGCGAATGGTCCCAAAAATGTGTCAAAATTGTCCCTTATTTTGTAGACGCTATAACTTTTGCGCAAACCAATCAATATACGCTTATTGCGATTTTTATTACCAAAACTATGTAGAAGAATACATACTGGCCTAAACTGAGAAAAAAAACAGCTTTTTAAAAAAGCTTTATAGCGCAAAAAATAAAAACCACAGAGATGATCAAATACCACCAAAAAAAAACTCTATTTGTGGGAAAAAAAAGGACATCAATTTTGTTTGAGTACAACATCGCACGACCGAGCAATTGTCAGTTAACCACTTGAGCCCCGGACCATTATTCTGCCTAAGGACCAGAGGTCTTTTTCCAATTTGTCACTGCGTCGCTTTAACTGCTAATTGCGCGGTCATGCAATGCTGTACCCAAACGAAATTTGCGTCCTTTTCTTCCCACAAATAGAGCTTTCTTTTGATGGTATTTGTTCACCTCTGCGGTTTTTATTTTTTGCGCTATAAACGGAAAAAGACCGAAAATTTTGAAAAAAAATGATATTTTCTACTTTTTGTTATAAAAAAAATCCAATAAACTCAATTTTAGTCATACATTTAGGCCAAAATTTATTCGGCCACATGTCTTTGGTAAAAAAAATGTCAATAAGCGTATATTTATTGGTTTGCGCAAAAGTTATAGCGTCTACAAACTAGGGTACATTTTCTGGAATTTACACAGCTTTTAGTTTATGACTGCCTATGTCATTTCTTGAGGTGCTAAAATGGCAGGGCAGTACAAACCCCCCCCAAATGACCCCATTTTGGAAAGTAGACACCCCAAGGAAATTGCTGAGAGGCATGTTGAACCCATTGAATATTTATTTTTTTTGTCCCAAGTGATTGAATAATGACAAAAAAAAAAAAAAATATTTACAAAAAGTTGTCACTAAATGATATATTGCTCACACAGGCCATGGGCCTATGTGGAATTGCACCCCAAAATACATTAAGCTGCTTCTCCTGAGTACGGGGATACCACATGTGTGGGACTTTTTTGGAGCCTAGCTGCGTACGGGCCCCCGAAAACCAATCACCGCCTTCAGGATTTCTAAGGGTGTAAATTTTTGATTTCACTCTTCACTACCTATCACAGTTTCGGAGGCCATGGAATGCCCAGGTGGCACAAACCCCCCCAAAATGACCCCATTTTGGAAAGTAGACACCCCAAGCTATTTGCTGAGAGGCATATTGAGTCCATGGAATATTTTATATTTTGACACAAGTTGCGGGAAAGTGACACTTTTTTTTTTTTGCACAAAGTTGTCACTAAATGATATATTGCTCACACAGGCCATGGGCATATGTGGAATTGCACCCCAAAATACATTTAGCTGCTTCTCCTGAGTATGGGGATACCACATGTGTGGGACTTTTTGGGAGCCTAGCTGCGTACGGGGCCCCGAAAACCAATCACCGCCTTCAGCGTTTTTAAGGGCGTGAATTTTTGATTTTACTCTTCACTGCCTATCACCGTTTCGGAGGCCATGGAATGCCCAGGTGGCATAAAACCCCCCCAAATGACCCCATTTTGGAAAGTAGACACCCCAAGCTATTTGCTGAGAGGCATGGTGAGTATTTTGCAGCTCTCATTTGTTTTTGAAAATGAAGAAAGACAAGAAAAAAGATTTTTTTTTTTTTCTTTTTTCAATTTTCAAAACTTTGTGACAAAAAGTGAGGTCTGCAAAATACTCACTATACCTCTCAGCAAATAGCTTGGGGTGTCTACTTTCCAAAATGGGGTCATTTGGGGGGGTTTTGTGCCACCTGGGCATTCCATGGCCTCTGAAACTGTGATAGGCAGTGAAGAGTGAAATCAAAAATTCACGCCCTTAGAAAGCCTGAAGGCGGTGCTTGGTTTTCGGGATCCCGTACGCAACTAGGCTCCCAAAAAGTCCCACACATGTGGTATCCCAATACTCAGGAGAAGCAACAGAATGTATTTTGGGGTGTAATTTCACAGATTCCCATGGCATGTTTGAGCAATATATCATTTAGTGACAACTTTGTGCAAAAAAAAAAAAAAATGTGTCTCTTTCCCGCAACTTGTGTCGCAATATAAAATATTCCATGGACTCGACATGCCTCTCAGCAAATAGCTTGGGGTGTCTACTTTCCAAAATGGGGTCATTTGGGGGGGTTTTGAACTGTCCTGGCATTTTATGCACAACATTTAGAAGCTTATGTCACACATCACCCACTCTTCTAACCACTTGAAGACAAAGCCCTTTCTGACACTTTTTGATTACATGAAAAAGTTTTTTTTTTTTTGCAAGAAAATTACTTTGAACCCCAAAACATTATATATCTTTTTAAAGCAAATGCCCTACAGATTAAAATGGTGGGTGTTTCATTATTTTTTTTCACACAGTATTTGCGCAGCGATTTTTCAAACGCATTTTTTGGGGAAAAAACACACTTTTTTAAATTTTAATGCACTAAAACACACTATATTGCCCAAATGTTTGATGAAATAAAAAAGATGATCTTAGGTCGAGTACATGGATACCAAACATGACATGCTTTACAATTGCGCACAAACGTGCAGTGGCAACAAAATAAATACATTTTTAAAAGCCTTTAAAAGCCTTTACAGGTTACCACTTTAGATTTACAGAGGAGGTCTACTGCTAAAATTACTGCCCTCGATCTGACCTTCGTGGTGATACCTCACATGCATGGTGCAATTGCTGTTTACATTTGACGACAGACCGCCGCTTGCGTTCGCCTTAGCGCAAGAGCAGGGGGCGACAGGGGTGCTTTTTTTTTTTTTTTTTTTCTTTATTATTTTTTTGCTTTTTTATCTTATTTTTAAACTGTTCCTTTTCATTTTTTTTTTTTTTTAATCATTTTTATTGTTATCTCGGGGAATGTAAATATCCCCTATGATAGCAATAGGTAGTGACAGGTACTCTTTTTTTGAAAAATTTGGGGTCTATTAGACCCTAGATCTCTCCTCTGCCCTCAAAGCATCTGACCACACCAAGATCGGTGTG
This sequence comes from Aquarana catesbeiana, assembly GCF_042186555.1. Taxonomy (NCBI): domain Eukaryota; kingdom Metazoa; phylum Chordata; class Amphibia; order Anura; family Ranidae; genus Aquarana; species Aquarana catesbeiana. The sequence continues at coordinate 131,455,853 of NC_133333.1, read as the reverse complement.
ATAAAATGCTTCCCCAATTTCCCAATGGCGCTATTTACATCCGGCGAAATCTAAGTCATAAAATGCTCGTAGCTTCCGGTTTCTTAGGCCATAGAGATGTTTGGAGCCACTCTGGTCTCTGATCAGCTCTATGGTCAGCTGGCTGAATCACCGGCTGCATTCTCAGGTTCCCTGTTGAGACAGGAGAGCCAGAGAAAAACACGGAAGACGGTGGGGGGGGGGGGCATTCCCTCCCACAGCTTGTAAAGGCAGTCTAGAGGCTAATTAGCCGCTAGGATTGCTTTTACATGAAAGCCGACCGCTGGCTGAAAGGAATGATACCAAGATGATACCTAAACCTGCAGGCATCATTCTGGTATAACCACTCAAAGTCGTGAATGGCGTACCTGAAGACAAAAAAATGGTTAACAATAAAGCACAGTAAACGGTAAAGTATAAAAAATTGCATACCTGAAAAGCAAACATGATAAAACATAATAACAATAAAACATTGCAGAATAGAATACAGTAAAAAAGAGCAGAACAATAGAGAGAGAGAATAGAGAGAGAGAGAGAGAGAGAGAACAATAAAACGACAACAATTTTTTTTTATTTTATATATTTTTTTTTTTTTTTACACTTTTTTTGCAACTAACTTTTATAACTGTAACCGGTTCCAGGTTCGGGTCTCTCAAAATGTGATGGCATCTTGGGAGACCCTCTGAAAGTGTGCCTAGTCTGTGCAATGCTGTACCCTACGCTAATACTCAACTAGTGCATGGTAGCGTTCAAAACATTCACCAATGCAAAGACCAGGATTGTCAGGACAGGAGGGACAATAATAGCGGGTGTCACGCCTATATCCGCGCTTGCTGCAGACAGGACATCTTTTTTGGGGGGGTTCGCTGGGTAGGGGTACTCGGGAGGACATAAAAATGCCTCTCATGCAGCCGACTGCATTTGGTTGGGGATGTGAATGGGGGAAGTACGGGCGCTGCAGAAGTGGTGGGTTCCCAATTAGGATTGGCGAATGCAGCAGGAAGGGCATTATGGGCACGACGGGCCTGTGTTTGTCTTCTTGGTGGCAGCGGGACACTACTTGTGCTTGCCACCTCACCAGCTTGAACTGCATTTATGGGACTTGCCACGTCACCAAGTGTTACTGCAGTGCTGGTTTGACTACGACCGGGGTGTACTAGGCCGCTGGTGCTTGCCAGTTCAATAAAAAGCTTCCAAAAAAACTGTTAGCGATCGCAGGGATCAGGCCTGACTCTGCGAACGCTGCAATTATGCGTTTAGTGTTTTGTAAGTGACAGTGATCGATCGATACTGCACTTGGGTGGGCTGGGACGGGCGGAGGGGCAAAACGCAGGTGCTAGCAGGTATCTGGGCTGATCCCACTAACACTGCGTTTTTGGGAACCCTAAACTGCTGGGGACGCTAGTATAGATCTGATCGGATCAGATATTGATCCGTTCAGATACTATACCACTAAGGGAGGTGTACGGCGCGTGCGTGGGTGTTAGTGGTACTGGCGCTAACCTGACGCTGCCTGGGGCTGGTGCTTGCCAGTTCACCAAAATGCTACCAAAAAAACTGTTAGCGATCGCAGGGATCAGGCCTGACTCTGCGAACGCTGCAGTTATGCGTTTAGTGATTTGTAAGTGTCAGTGATCGATCGATACTGCACTTGGGTGGGCTGGGCTGGGCTGGGCCGGGCGGAGGGGCAAAACGCAGGTGCTAGCAGGTATCTGGGCTGATCCCTCTAACACTGCGTTTTTGGGAACCCTAAACTGCTGGGGACGCTAGTATAGATCTGATCGGACCAGATATTGATCCGTTCAGATACTATACCACTAAGGGAGGCGTATGCCGCGTGCGTGGGTGTTAGCGGTACTGGCGCTAATCTGACGCTGCCTGGGGTGACGCATATCACCGCTGGGCGATCGGGGGCTAAACCTTTATTCGGTAATAAACGGCGGGTGCCCTGACACTATACAAAATAAACGAACTAACCAGCGTCACCCGTAACGGTTATACGGTGATCAGTGGTGAAAGGGTTAACTAGGGGGCAATCAAGGGGTTAAAACATTTATTAGGTAGTATATGGGGATCCCTGTCGCTATAAAACGCTGACGGCGAACCTAAATATTTACCTCACTAACTAGCGTCACCAGCGACACTAATACAGCGATCAGAAAAATGATCGCTTAGTGACACTGGCGACAGGGGGTGATCAAGGGGTTAAAACTTTATTAGGGGGGGTTAGGGGGGTATCCTAGACCTAAAAGGGGCTAATACTCACTGTCCCAACACTGTAACTGTCACAAACTGACACCAATGCAGTAATCAGAAAAAAAAAAAAAAAAAAACTGCTGGTGTCAGTTTGTGACAGGGAGGGGGGGTGATGGGGGGGATCGGGGGGCGATCGGGGGGGGATCGGGGTGTTTTGTGTGCCTGGCATGTTCTACTGTGTGTGTAGTGTTGTGCACTCACAGTGAAGTCTTCTCTCCTCGGCGCTGCAATGGAAAATACCGAGCCGAGGAGAGATGACATAATTTCCTTTGCTGCTGTTTAGCATACAGCAGCAAAGGAAGTGATCTGATTGGCCGGCGGCAATCGCGAAGGGGGGGCCATGAACGGATGGCCTCCCCCTCACCTCCGATCGCCGGGGGACAAAACAGGACCGCCTCGGGCACCGGGGGGGGTCCGATCGGACCCCCCACCCGCGGGAGGCAAATCACGTACATGTACGTGATTTTGCCTGCCCATGCTGCCTTGCCGACGTACATCGGCGTGAAGCGGTCCTTAAGCGACGCAGTGCCGAATCGCAAAAAGTGCTCTGCTCAGGAAGGGGGTAAAATCTTTCGGGGCTGAAGCAGTTAAATATTTGGGACTCACCATGACTGCATCCCCTCTATCATATATAGCGGACAATATTGCTCCGTTACTGACAAGATTCCAAATGCAAAGTAGGGTTTGGTGTAAACTACCCCTTTCAGTGTTAGGCCACATAAATTTAATTAAGATGGTCTGGATGCTGCAACTTTTATATTTTTTACATGATTCCCCAGGTTGGATCAATTTGAAGAACTTTATTAGGATCAACAGGATGTTTAGAAATTTAATTTGGGGGAATAAGACCCCCGTATCAAACTAGATCTCCTACAATATCCAAAGGAGGCTGGGGGGTTTAGCGGCCCCAAACCCAAGAATTTATTTTCTTGCTGCTCAGTTGCAACATCAATACAGTGGGAATCAGAGGTTTCATTTGCTCCCTGATTTCGCTTATGCTACGTACACACGGTCGGACTTTCCGGCGGACTTGGTCCGGCACACTTTCTGACGGACTTTGTCCGCCAGGTGCGCCGGACTTTAAAACGGACGGACTTTCCGACGGACTTTCGCCGGAGGTACGGTGGACTTTCAGAATGAACTGACTTGCCCACACACGGACAAGTCCGTTCATTTTGAACGTGACTCATGTGCGACGGGACTAGAAAAGGAAATCAATCTTGCCGCTTTTATCGGCAAGATTGACACCTTGCGAGCCCCGTCGCGGGGCATACCAGGCCCTTAGGTCTGGTATAGATTATAAAGGGGAACCCCCTACGCCGAAAAAAACGGCGTGGGGTTCCCCCAAAAATCCATACCAGACCCCGATCCGAGCATGCAGCCCGGCCGGTCAGGAAAGGGGGTGGGGACGAGTGAGCGCCCCCCCCCCTCCTAAACCGTACCAGGCCGCATGCCCTCAACATGGGGGGGGTGCTTTGAGGGAGGGGGGCGCCCTGCGGGGCCCCCCACCCCAAAGCACCTTGTCCCCATGTTGATGAGGACAAGGGCCTCTTCCCGCCAACCCTGGCCGTTGGTTGTCGGGGTCTGCGGGCGGGGGGCTTATCGGAATCCAGGAGCCCCCTTTAATAAGAGGGCCCCCAGATCCCGCCCCCCCACCCTATGTGAATGAGTATGGGGTACATGGTACCCCTACCCATTCACCTAGGGAAAAAGTGTCAATAATAAAACACACTACACAGGTTTTTAAAATAATTTATTAAACAGCTCCGGGGGGGTCTTCCTCCGGCTTCGGGGGTTCCTCCGGTTCCTCTTCTCCCGGCGTCCGGTTGGTTCTTCTCCGCTCTCTTCTCCCGGTGTTCCAGTTCTTCGGCCGGCTCCTCTGCTGTCTTCAGGTAGCTCTCTTGCCAGCAGAGGTCCGGGCTTCTGGGCTTCTGGGCTTCTTCCCTCTTCTCTTCTCCAGATGTTGACACGACGCTCTCTCCGGCTGGACTGCTCTCTGAGGGCTCCGTTGTGACTTATATAGGCGGAGACCCCGCCCCCTAATGATGTCACAGTCCCTGGGCATGCTGGGACTGTGACGTTTTAAGGGGCGTGGTCACCGGGCGTCGTCCCCACCCCCTTTCCTGACCGGCCGGGCTGCGTGCTCGGATTGGGGTCTGGTATGGATCTTAGGGGGGACCCCACGCCGTTTTTTCGGCGTAGGGGGTTCCCCTTTATAATCCATACCAGACCTAAGGGCCTGGTATGCCCCGCGCTCACCGCAATAGGAAAAATCTGTTTTTCCTATTGCAGCGAGCGCGAGATGCAATACCCTGCCCTCGCGTCGTATCTGGTCCGTCGGACCAGCATACACACGAGCGGACTTTCCGTCGGACCAGCACACAGACGAGCGGACTTTCCGCCCGAAACTGAGTCCGGCAGATACATTTAAAACAGGTTTCAAATCTTGGTCCGGCGGACTTTGGGGAAAAAGTCCGCTGGAAAAGTCCGCTGGCGCCTACACACGGGCGGATTGTCCGGCACACTCTGGTCCGCCGGACAGTCCGACCGTGTGTACGCGGCATTAGTCTTATTTCTGAGATATTGACCCTCCAGGTCTTTCAGCAATGGGAACGAGCGGGGATTCTTACCTTCTCGACTATATGAGAGGGGTGTACTTAAACCTTTTGAGTAGTTGGTAACGGAATTCTCTTTGAACCCTAGATGATTCTATCAATTTTTGCAGCTGCGTCATGGCTTATATGCCAAATTTTCTTCTTCTCCTGTTTTGTTTCCACCGGTCCCAGTTTTGGAAAGAGTGGTTCAGGCAACCGCTACTAAAGGCCTAAGATTCCGCTACATATAAGTCTCTATTACAATGTGCTACTAATAAGTTTCATTGTCCAACTCTCGGTCCTATCTCTGACTATGTCTGGGATAGGATTCTTCGGGCTCTGCCCCTTGTATCTGTTTCACCCTCATGTAGATTAACACAATTTTATATATTGCCTAGGGCGTATAGGACCCCAGAATTTTTGTTTAATATTGGTTTAACAACTGACTCGGCCTGCTCCAGATGTGGCAACCTGGGGTCATTGATACATTTACTATGGCATTGCCAAAACTTCAGAGGTATTGGGCAGAGGTTGTGGGTACACTTAATGGGATTTTAGATTCAAATCTGCCACTGGATCCTTTAATATGACTACTGGGCTATCTTGATAGCCCAGTGCTTAAACCACCCTGGTGGTTTACTGTTCTACGAGTGATCTTTGTAGCTCGGAGACAAATTGCCATTAGGTGGACCTCCCCTCATCCTTCAACTATATCTGATTGGATATTTGATCAAAATAGATGCATTTCCTATTAGAGGCATATTTTCTTTATGAGGATGCGATCTAAGAGGTTCAATACTATTTAGAAGCCATGGCCTGACCATATGGATATGGGATTAATTTAGGAGGAATATAGACATATGGAAAAAAATAGTTCTTACTTATAGGATAAAAGGATTCTGTATTGTATTGAAGTGAAAGTGGAAGGAGTGGGGAAAGGGGTGGGTTAAAATTTTCCTCCTTTTTTTGGGGGGGGGGGGGATTTGTGTACGTTACTGTGACGTTATGAATATTTGTGTTTTGAATTTAATGGGGGGCGATTTTGTGTACATGTTGTTTTGGTATAAAAAAATGGAAAATAAAATATGATTGAAAAAAAAAAAAAAAAACAATACAAACAATAGTTATGTAGCACCCTCTAGGGAGGTGCTAGAGTGAGGAATTTCTGGCAGAGTAGGAAAATGTAGACAGGCCAAGCTGGTGGCCAAGCCTGTTTGTTTTCATTCTGGGCTGGGAGTGGCTCAGGGCAGCATCCCTGTCCCCTCCCTTTTCTTTTTAGAAGGTGCTAGAAGGAGAAGAGGAGAGCAGAGGTGAAGCTGCCTGGGGTATTCTAAGGAACCTTGACCAATCCCCAACTTGGATTGGCAGGTGGGGGTGACTCTGGGCTGGGGCTCGGGTACATCCAGGTGGAGTGACGAGATCCTGGAAGGAGAGGTACATGAGAGAGTAAGTAGAGGACAGCAGGAGAGAACACTTGTAAGAGTCTCCAGGGATTACTACTGGTCGCAGCTGGGAGGGCTGGTGAGTGAGCACAGTCGGGAGGACTGGGGAGGCACGCCTGAAAGAACTGGGAGATTGCAGTTTGAGATGGGTACAGAACCAGAAGAGAGGACTGTGGGAAGGGAAGTGGAAATGGGTCTCTGCAGCCAGGCTGGTTGGCAGGGCCTGAAGAGAGCTATCTGGTAGTGGTAGCTGAATAGAGGACAGCTAGCACCTGAACTATATCTACACCACAGGGGCCTGAGGTCCCTGCCTGCAAAAGGCAGTTCATTGAGGCCTGGCTGAAGTAGTGTCAAGCCTACCCATGCGGTGCTAACTAGTCTGGAGGAGTAACAGTCTGCAGCAAGGGAAGTGCTGGTGGAGTAACAGTCTGCAGCAAGTGAAGTGCTGAAGGAGAAATGGTGTGCAGCAAGTGTTTGTGCTGGAGAGAAGATTGGAGTGTATATACATGAGTGTATATAGAAGTCCCAAGCAGGTGTGCACTGAATATTCCTGGGCATTCCATAATTCCCAATTTCCCATCCAAGTTTAATCCCCTCAATAAGAAAACAAAACAAAGCTATGGACTGGTCTATGTCTCTGAGTGACTGAGAGATGGATGTCTGGCTGGGCAGGGTGACAGGTGAACCACTACATTCAGCAACCCCTATGGGGCATGGCTACAGTTATATTAGACAATCCAATATAACCTTACTTAAAAAATCTTATTTCATGTTGTGAGTCCTACCTGTCTGCTGGCCATCTCTTTCCAAGATTCCCTGCATATTTTGCAGTTTCTCCTCTGTTGTTTACTTTCAATTTCCAAGGACTATCTAGCCCATGATACCTTGCTGCATGCAGTACTGACCCTGCCTCCTGAAACTCCTCTTCTCAGCACCTGTGTAGTTAAAATGGCAGGCTCTGTGAAATGTGTGACACAACAGTTCCTACTCACAGGGCTTAGTGAATATGTGTCACAAAACTCAAGGAAGTAAATCCCGGATAGCAAGGATAACTTGCCAAAAAATTGTGGCAGTGTGGAATTGTAAGTCTTGTTAACTTGCTGCACATTTTCACTGGCAAGTCGTACACTTGCAGAGCACTTGAAGCACAAGTTCTAGTTGACACTTTTCCAATTTGTAGCAAATTTGTATGGAAAGTCTCTAGTAAAAGCAAAGTTGCAGTTGTGAGTCTACAGCAAGATCTCTGCAAGTCTACAGCATGAAAATTCAGCCACAGACCCCTGTGGTGGGATGACTATTGCACAACATAAGTGAACCTGAAATTGCATCAGACTTGCAGAACATTTGCAAAGAAAGTTGATCTGGAGTCATGCAATGCGGACTTGCTGCTTTTGTGCAACAAACTTGAGAAGTCTGGCAAGTCTAGCAATAGCTTAGCAATTCATTTTCAAACCTGCAGCTCAATTGCTTGCTATCTGGGATACACTCACCGGCCCCCTTAGGTACAATTGCTTGGTAACACAAATTGCTAATCAGCCAATCACATGACAGCAACTCAATGCATTTAGGCATCTGGGCGTGGTGAAGATGACATGCTGAAGTTTAAACTGAGCATGGGGAAGAAAAGGTATTTAAGTGACTTTGAACATGGTATGGTTGTTGGTGCCAGATGGGCTGGTCTGAGTATTTCAAAAACTGCTGGTCTACTGGGATTTTCATGCACAACCATAGAGAATGGTCTGAAAAAGAGAAAATATCCAGTGAGCGGCAGCTGTTTGGACAAAAATGCCTTGTTGATGTCAGAGGTCAGAGGAGAATGGGCAGACTGGTTTTAGATGATAGAAAGGCAACAGTAACTCAAATAACCACTCGTTATAACCAAGGTATGCAGCATACCATCTCTGAATGCACAACACATTGAATCTTGAAGCAGATAGAGTACAGTAGCAGAAGACAACACCAGGTGCTACTCCTGTCAGCTAAGAACAGGAAACTGAGGCTACACTTCACACAGGCTTACCAAAATTGGATGATAGAAGATTGAAAAAATGATGCCTGGTCTGATAAATCTCGATTTCAACTGCGACATTTAGATGGTAGGGTCAGAATTTGGCGTGAAAAACATAAAGGCATGGATACATCCTGCCTTGTATCAACGGTTCATACATAAAACAGAAGGGTTGGGACTTTAGATGAGGTGAGCAAAGAAGACCAGGGGGACAGTCAAAAATTGCATAAAACACTTTATTGATACACAGTAGTGCAATAGACACAATTGGAGTTCAAGTGTAGATTATAATAACAAGTCATACAGCAGTCACATCCTAACTGATACATGGCAGACATGGTAAACAGCCCCCAAATGGATGCAGAGAAAATAATCCTAATCTGGAAAAAATATTCACTAGAGTAACATAGAATCATAAGGTAATAAAAAAAACTTGTAGGTATATGATTGTCTGTTGCATGTCATAAGCCCGACGCGTTTCGTGTATTGAACACTCTTCAGGGGCGATATAGCACCAAGGTCTACAAAGGAAAAGAACAGTGTGATATAAACTGTATGAAAAAGAAAAAGCAAAAGAAAGAAAATAAAAAGAATAAAAAATGAATAAAAATTGAATAAAAAAGGGGGGAAACAGAACCCCTAGTCTCCAATGGGTACTCACATGCCACGCGATAGTGAATCTAAGGGGGTCCACGACTGTCGGCAGCCAAATAGCCCAGGCCCGGGAGCTGAGGGAGGAGCTCAAGGAGAGGGGCCGGAAGATACTCAGACACAGCACAAGGGTCCCCAAAGAGTAGTGGTTCACAATGGTAATTGGTGGGGATAGGGTCCTAAAATAATAAAAGTAAAATGTATAAGGTATAGCCCCAAAATATGACTGGGGCTCCTGCTTACAACAAAAAGTACAAAAGTATCCATGTGAAACCCCCCTTACCTAAAGATGGTAAAAAGTGGCCAACCGGAACTGGCCCGGTGATCTACATGCTGCCTGAAAGCAGGCTAAGCCTGAAGGAGAACCCTATATACGGCCAGTCCCCGCCCCAATCAGATAACTCCCCCCAGCATCACGCGGTGCAGGCACACATGCGGACGGAGGACTCCTCCGGCGCAGCGGCAACCGCCGCCCACAGCTGCTGGGGAGGCCGCCATCCACGTGTCTGCACAAGAAGGAAAACACAGCGTCAAACGCCGTGACACTCACGCGGAGGTCACGTGCGTGACGAGGAGGCGTGATGCCAACGCACAGCGGGAAAACCCGCCCCAACAACCCGTCAAGGAGGACGAGGGGGGGGAGGGGGAGGGATCCCAGCCGTGCCTCGCAGCTCCCGGACACAGAACAAAAGGCCGCAAAACAGAGGCCGACCCCCCGGAGACACATCACGTGGTTGCACTCAAATGGAGAGAGGGTTGTTGGTGCCAGATGGGCTGGTCTGAATATTTCAAAAACTGCTGGTCTACTGGGATTTTCATGCACAACCATAGAGAATGGTCTGGAAAAGAGAAAATATCCAGTGAGCGGCAGTTGTTTGGACAAAAATGCCTTGTTGATGTCAGAGGTCAGAGGAGAATGGGCAGACTGGTTTGAGATGATAGAAAGGCAACAGCAACTCAAATAACCACTCGTTATAACCAAGGTATGCAGCATACCATCTCTGAATGCACAACACATTGAATCTTGAAGCAGATAGGCTACAGTAGCAGAAGACAACACCAGGTGCTACTCCTGTCAGCTAAGAACAGGAAACTGAGGCTACACTTCACACAGGCTTACCAAAATTGGATGATAGAAGATTGAAAAAATGATGCCTGGTCTGATAAATCTCGATTTCAACTGCGACATTTAGATGGTAGGGTCAGAATTTGGCGTGAACAACATAAAGGCATGGATACATCCTGCCTTGTATCAACGGTTCGAGCTGGAGGTGGTGGTATAATCGTGTGGGGGATATTTTCTTGGCACACTTTGGGCCTCTTAGTACCAATTGGGCATCGTTTAAACACCATGGTCTACTTAAGTATTGTTGCTGACCATGTCCATCCCTTTATTACTACAGTGTGCCCATGTTCTGATGGTTACTTCCAGCATGATAATGCACCAGTTCAAATCATCTCACCACTGGTTTCTTGAACATGACAATGAGTTCACTGTACTCCAATGGCCTCCACAGTCACCAGATTTCAATCCAATACCACACCCAATGGTATTGGTGGAACGGGAGATTCGCATCATGGATGTGCAGCCGACAAATCTACAGCAACTGTGTGATGCTATCATGTCATTATGGACCAAAATCTTTGAGAAGTGTTTCCAACACCTTGTTGAATCTAGGCAATTCTGAAGGCAAAAGGGGATCCAACCAGGTTCTAGCAAGGTGTACCTAATAAAGTGGCCAGGGAGTGTATGTGGGACTCTTCACAAAGTAAGTTTACAAACTTTAAGACCATTCAGATCAATCTGAGTAGGCTATAAATAATTGAAATACAATGTGGAAACAAATATATGATTTTACATTTTGACCATAGATGCACTTTAACTGTCTCTGAGTATGTGCACAATTTACTGATACTGAAAATATACTGTAAATATTGAACATTCTTAAATGGCTGAAGCAACCTGTGTCTGTATATACTATATATATATATATATATATATATATATATATATATATATATACACACACATACATACATACAGTACATACTGTATAACAAAATGTTGGACGATATTTGCATAGAACTAGAATGTAAAAACTAAAACATTCTAGAAGACGCAAATGGAGTTATGAAAATATGTGTTTTCTTTTAATCTGAATCTATCCTCAAATATGTTTTACAATGTATTACTTCAAATGTAATCCAGTGTGGAATTAAAGCAGAACTAAAGGGAGCTATACTTACCTTTCTTTCAACTGTTCCTGTTCTTCACTGGTGTCAGCATCTTCTCCTGGGTGCTGGACTTCAGGCTATCTTTATTGGCCAGCAGGGGATGACATCACTCCTGCACATGCACACGTAGTGTCCGTGCCGGAGATGTAAGCTGAGCTGCACATGCACAGCTCAGTTTACATCACCAGAGAAGACAGCAGGCAGGTATGTAGATGTATTTTATTGTAGAAGAGACATTGAATGTCTCTTCTGTAATCAAAAGCCTGCCTGCTCGCTGTTTGTCACAGCGGAGCTTTAGTTCTGCTTTAATAAAGATGGGTCCAGCTTTATATCTGATTATTGGTTTTGAGGCTCAGATCTGTTGAAAACTGGCATCGTGTGTGCTCCTACAGGATTCCAGTGCTGGTTATAGCACTTTTGACCCAATACACTTTGTGTATTCTTCAAAAAAAGAATTAAAGCATATCTAAACCCAAAACAAAAATACCTATTATAAAGCCTTTTTTTAGGTATTTTCCCTTATTTTCACTTGGTGATCAGGCCAGTAACACACTTCTTGTCTTAGGGTGTCACCACTCCACTATCCAAGGATGACTCCATTGCAATTGTAATTATACCAACAGTGTTTCCCATTTGCAAAAAATAATATAACCATTGTAAGCACCCCTGGGAGTGTTAAATGGTTTGTATTAACCCTCTAACCACCACTTTTACTGGACAGCTTGGACTATTAAAGGAAGCTGAAAAATAATACAGATATATATCCTCATCTTCATTTATGCTATCAACTGACTAGATGACATGATACCTATTCTGCCCCCATGGGGGGTACCCTAAAGATACCCTAGCAGCAACCCGGTTCCGACTGGGTTCTCATGACCATGGGCCTGGAAGCACACCCTATCTAAACGTGCACCTGGGTTGGACCAGATGGGCGTTCACCCTACCTACATACTGGCACTCAACATTCGAGGCAATTACAGGCCACACGGACTGCCTATTCCAAGCCTCATGGATTACTACCCACCAAGTACACAACTCTGCTTCACCCAGTGATATGAAGGATGACAACGCCAAAAAAAAACAATTTTTTTTCCTCAGTTTAGGTCAATATATATATATATATATATATATATATATATATATATATATATTCTTCTACATATTTTTGGTAAAAAAAAAAATCGCAATAAGCGTATATTGATTGGTTTGCGCAAAAGTTATAACGTCTACAAAATAGGGGATAGATTTATGGCATTTTTATTGTTTTATTTTTTTACTAGTAATGGCGGTGATCTGCGATTTTTATCATGACTGTGACATTGCGGCGGACACGTCGGATACTTTTGACACCATTTTGGGACCATTCGCACACACACTAGGGGGCGATCAAGGGGTTAAATGTGTTACCTAGGGAGTGATTCTAACTGTAGGGGGAGGGGACTCACAAGGGGAGGAGACCGATCAGTGTTCCTCTGTACTGAGAACACATGATCAGTCTCCTCTCCCCTGACAGGACGTGGATCTGTGTGTTTTTACACACAGATCCACGTCCCGGCTCTGTTACCGGCAATCGCGGGTGCCCAGCAAACATTGCGGCTGCCGGGCATGCGCACCAGCTCCCGAGTGATGTAGCGGGCGCATGCGACCAGTGGCGTGCATGCCCCCTAGATGGCTGGGAAGCCCAGGACATCATATGACGCCTACCCAGGATGGGAGATCCCTCTTGCGGAGGTCATTTGACAATATGTGAAGATGTGAAGTGGTTAAATATAAACATGTATATTGGTTGTATAGAAATGATGTGCTTTGAGCTGCTTTCCTGTAACAGTAATGCCAAACATTGATCAAACTGTCACCCCATATACCCCATAGCCACTTGGGAGAAAAGGTATTTTACCTATCATCTAGAAGATATAGCACCACATCCCTTAGAAAATATTTAAGAAATTTGAAAAGGGTATAGGGAATTTTTAAGGTGCAAATTAGAACAAAATAATTTCATAAAAATAGAAATGTATTCAAACAATAAAAGCAGACATACAAAAAGTAGATATTGATATTGCAGTACTAATACATGTGCTGACTGATTTCATCTCTACATGTTTTGTCTTGATAATTGGCTTCCTTAGGAGATATACAGTCAGGTCCATAAATATTGGGACATCGACACAATTCTAGTCTTTTTCGCTCTATACACCACCACAATAGATTTGAAATGAAACGAACAAGATGTGCTTTAACTGCAGACTTTCAGCTTTAATTTAAGAGTATTTACATCCAAATCAGGTGAACAGTGTAGGAATCACAACAGTTTGCATATGTGCCTCCCACTTTTTAAGAGACCAAAAGTAATGGGAAAGATTAACAATCATCCATCAAACTTTCACTTTTTAATACTTGGTTGCAAATCCTTTGCAGTCAATTACAGCCTGAAGTCTGGAATGCATAGACATCACCAGACACTGGGTTTCATCCCTGGTGATGCTCTGCCAGGCCTCTACTGCAACTGTCTTCAGATCCTGCTTGTTCTTGGGGCATTTTCCCTTCAGTTTTGTCTTCAGCAAGTGAAATGCATGCGGTGCGTTCTTTTTTAAGGATGTTCCAAACAGTTGATTTGGCCACACCTAATGTTTTTGCTATCTCTCTGATGGGTTTTTTTTGTTTTTTCAGCCTAATGATTGCTTGCTTCACTGATAGTGACAGCTCTTTGGATCTCATATTGAGAGTTGACAGCAACAGATTCCAAATGCAAATAGCACACTTGAAATGAACTCTGGACCTTTTGTCTGCTCCTTGTAAATGAGATATTGAGGGAATAACACACACCTGGCCATGGAACAGCTGAGCAGCCAATTGTCCCATTACTTTTGGTCCCTTAAAAAGTGGGAGGCACATATACAAACTGTTGTAATTCCTACACTGTTCACCTGATTTGGATGTAAATACCCTCAAATTAAAGCTAAAAGTCTGCAGTTAAAGCACATGTTGTTCGTTTCATTTCAAACCCATTGTGGTGGTGTATAGAGCCAAAAAGATTAGAATTGTGTCGATGTCCCAATATTTATGGACCTGACTGTATACAAAGAATGATATAAACCAATCCAGTATTCTCAATATTTGAAGAGCATGGCAAACTCATTTTAGAGGACAGTGGCCGCCAGGGAATTAATCCATCTGGTCTCCCACTGAAGGAGAGTCCTATCAAAATCACCACCCCTGTCATGAGTTGGTAAGTATTCAAGTGCAAAAAAATTCATTTTAGAAACCTGAAAGGAATGATAGAGTACCATATGACAACTAATGGGAGTCTCCATTCTCTTCTTTTGAACAAGAGAAACATGATCTCTGATTCTGTGAAAAAATGGTCTTTTAGTTTTTCCTACATAGAATGTCTGACAATCATACCATTTAGTAAACCACACCAATCGATTGACAATTCACAAAAAAGTGATGTTTGTAAATCTTTCCATTTGGCAGAGCCAGTTCGTCAGAATTCATTAGAAATCTGCAGAATTCACATCTGCCGCATGGAGCAGTTCGCCTGCGACTTGGTCCTCCCTGTCTGTGCATCCAGTGGCTATGAACCAATTGATCCTTTAAGGATCTAGAATCTGAGGATATGGGTTGACATACTTTGAGCTCAGATCAGTGGCCAAGAGATGCCAATACATTTGAATTATGTGGTGAACCTTATCATGTTCCTCAGCAAATCTTGTAATTAATCATATCTTTTGTTCCCCTTTAGGAGTTTTCTGAGCATGTATTAATTCCAATCTGTTCCTTGACTTGGCTCTATGATAAGCTTTCTTTAGGCAGGAGCGACTATTGCCCCTTTCCGTCAGACGGGACCATAGGGCTCCGGCCTCAAATTCAAATCCTCCTCACGGCTACAATTTCTTCGTAATCTGAGGTGCTGACTATATGGGATACTTTGAACTACGGGTCTAGGGTGGGAACTTGCTGCATGTAATATTGTTTTACCGGCAGATGGTTTTCTAAATAAAGAAGACCCTATTGTACCATCAGAATTTATGACAATCGAGATATCAAGGAAATTGATCGACTTTTGATTATGTGTCATGGTAAATTTTAAATTATACCAATTTCTCTCCAATTTAGGGAGAAAAAAGGGAGCACTACTGAGAGTACTACCAGAAAATCGGACTTTGTAGGCCAGGAAACAATGGAGAAATGCCAAAAAATATACCTCATCACATTTATTGAAAAATACAAAATATAAACATAATTCAATATCTATAAAGAGGAGAAGCTGAACCCTGGTGCCAGTCCAAATGACAAAAATATCATCAATAAACCGACGCCAAATAAGTAAATTTTCAAAGAAATCTCGAAATTCATCAGAGGAGAAAATTTCTCGCTCCCACCCCCCTAGGTACAGATTGGCGTACGATGGGGCACATTTGGTCCCCATCGCCACACCCTGTACCTGGAGGTAGTGGGAGCGGTCAAAAATGAAAATATTGTTAGTCAGGACAAAAAGAAGCAGGATGGAAACAAATTAATTATTGGGATTGTCTCTAGGGCCTCGCTCAGATAAGAAACCCTCCACGACTCCCACCCCCAATTTATGAGGAATAGGGATGAGCCGAACACCCCCCTGCTCGGTTCGCACCAGAACATGCGAACAGGAAAAAAGTTCGTTCGAACACGCGAACACCGTTAAAGTCTATGGGACACGAACATGAATAATCAAAGTGCTAATTTTAAAGGCTTATATGCAAGTTATTGTCATAAAAAGTGTTTGGGGACCTGGGTCCTGCCCCAGGGGACATGGATCAATGCAAAAAATGTTTTTAAAAACGGCAGTTTTTTCGGGAGCAGTGATTTTAATAATGCTTAAAGTCAAACAATAAAAGTGTAATATCCCTTTAAATTTAATAGCTGGGGGTGTCTATAGTATGCCTGTAAAGGGGCGCATGTTTCCCGTGTTTAGAACAGTCTGACAGCAAAATGACATTTCAAAGGAAAAAAAGTCATTTAAAACTACTTGCGGCTATTGCATTGCCGGTCCGACAATACACATAAAAGTTCATTGATAAAAACAGCATGGGAATTCCCCACAGGGGAACCCCGAACCAAAATTTAAAAAAAAAAATGACGTGGGGGTCCCCCTAAATTCCATACCAGGCCCTTAAGGTCTAGTATGGATATTAAGGGGAACCCCGGCCAAAATTTAAAAAAAAAAGACGTGGGGGTCCCCCTAAATTCCATACCAGACCCTTCAGGTCTGGTATGGATTTTAAGGGGAACCCCGTGCCAAAATTTAAAAAAAAAAAACGGCATGGGGTCCCCCCAAAAATCCATACTAGACCCTTATCCAAGCACGCAACCTGGCAGGCCGCAGGAAAAGAGGGGGGACGAGAGAGCGCCCCCCCTCCTGAACCGTATCAGGCCACATGCCCTCAACATTGGGAGGGTGTTTTGGGGTAGCCCCCCAAAACACCTTGTCCCCATGTTAATGAGGACAAGGGACTCATCCCCACAACCCTGGCCGGTGGTTGTGGGGGTCTGCGGGAAGGGGGCTTATCGGAATCTGGAAGCCCCCTTTAACAAGGGGACCCCCAGATCCCGCCCCCCCCGTGTGAAATGGTAAGGGGGTACTTACCCCTACCATTTCACTAAAAAAAATGTTAAAAATGTTAAAAATGACAAGAGACAGTTTTTGACAATTCCTTTATTTAAATGCTTCTTCTTTCTTCTGTCTTCCTTCATCTTCTTCTTCTTCTGGTTCTTCTGGTTCTTCCGGTTCTTCTGGTTCTTCCTCCGGTGTTCTCGTCCAGCATCTCCTCCGCGGCATCTTCTATCTTCTTCTCCTCGGGCCGCTCCGCACCCATGGCATGGGGGGAGGCTCCCGCTCTTCTCTTCATCATCTTCTTCTCTTCTTCATCTTCTTCTCCGGGCCGCTCCGCATCCATGCTGGCAGGTTAAAGCCTTCCACTGAGAAGGACTAAGATTGTAAGATTGGATTCCCTGTTGAACTGTTTCGATTTGGTAGTTTGAGTTTCTTTAGTTACCTGTTGGGTGAAAGCCCAGCTGGGATTGCCCTGAAGTAAGGGAAATGATCTTGATTTAGGTTTATAATTACAGGGTGGCGGAAAGGATCTCTCAGATAGTGTATCCAATGATGAATTCAAAAAGGGCTCCTTTAGGGGTTCATCAAAAGGATTGTTCTCCTCCCATAGTTCCATGAGATCATTCAAGGCCTTGATCTCATTAATTGTTTTATTTTTCCAAAAGTCATCAGTGAGAAGGAGGGCCCCTGGCATCTTTATCAAAAATAACTTTAAACATTAGTTTTCTGGTGAACAAGTTCACATCCTTTATAACTTCAAATGCGTCAACCTCCTGATCAGGACAGAACATCAAGCACAAACTAAGAACTTGAGTCGGATCCATTGATAGAGGAAATGAAGATAAATGAATTACTTGGAAGCTGTTTTGCTTGCCATTTTTACAATCGGTGTGTAGAGGATCTTTTTTAGATCGGGAGTGAGTTGTGGCGAAAAAAATCGGTGCCGTGCGAAGATCCCCCAGATTGGGGATAAGAGGTAAGTCCCCCTAAACTGTGTTAGAAATGGTTTGGCTTACCTTAGATGCAGCCAAAGAACTTAAGGTGGAAACAGAAGAAATAGAGTGATCATCACCAGAAATAGTAGAAGAAGGTGCAGGGTGCATGCCCTTGGTCTGAGAACGAAGACCGGAACGTGAGTGATCTCGTGGAGTGCGTTTGGAGGATGAAACATTCGAAGCTGGATGATCTGTTTTACGTTTCTGTGAACCACTCGCTGAGTGTCGTGTGGATCCTGCTTGAGATGAGGACATAGAAGACAACGATGATTCATCAGAATCAGTAGGATCTTGATTGGAATTATTTGTTTTTTGGGAAAAAAAGGTCTATTCTTCCTTTTTCTATTTTCACACCACTGATAAGCAGTATTAGTCTCATAGGCCAATCTCGATAATATTTTTTATCTTTGGTTTTTAAAATGTCTGTGACAAAGATTTCAAGATGTTTTTCCAAAGCAGGTTCTTTTTAAGAGAAAGTGGCATCAGTTAATAATCCACAATTCTGTGTAGTTTTTCAATGTCGTCATCTTCAATGTCGTCATTTTTCAATGTCGTCATCTACAATCTGAATCTCTTTGGACCCAATCCTGTCTAAAGTCAGAGTCAATTTTAAATACATACAGAAAAATCTGTATCCTAAGTCCCCAAGGAACTATCTTGTCTTCAATATATTTCTGGAAATATTTATTATTCCAGAAAATGCGAGATTTTTTTTCCAACAATCTTTTTAAACTATAGAAGAAACGGTCTAATGTGATACCTCCAAAGGAGGTACCCTGGGCCTACTGAATTTTGTTCATCAAACCATCAAAAGCCACCCCTCTGTATGTAGCCATGATCAACAACAAGAAGTTAGCAAGGATTAGTTCAAAACACAAAATCGCATGTAATTAAAACATTTAGACAAATGTAAGAAACAAATGATAAGCTAAACAGTTAAATTGGTATTTTCCACCCGATAAATCCAAAGGAGAAAATGTATTTTACCTATCATCTAGAAGATATAGCACCACATCCCTTAGAAAATTTTTAAGAAACTTGAAAAGGGTATACGGGATTTTTAAGATGCCAAATTAGAACAAAATAATTTTATAAAAATAGAAATTTATTCAAACAATAAAAGCAGACATACAAAAATAGATATTGATATTACAGTACTAATACATGTGCTGACTGATTTCATCTCTACATGTTTTGCTTTGATAATTGGCTTCTTCAGAAGATATAATTGGTATCAGGCACAATAAGCACTAGAAATAAACAGAATTTTTTGAAAAACAGAGTAATCAGCAATTACAACAATATCAATATATATGAATATATACAAATTAAACACAATGAAAACTTTGTGAAGGTACCCCGTCTATTGAGACAAATTGGTCTGTGGTAGGGACTTTTATTAATTGGTAAGAGATCTATCTTTTATGTTTCTATCTAATGTCCCCCTTAACCCCATCTTAGACTCCTCCACAAGCTCCTCCTCTCTCACCTTCCAAGCCCTTCGTCAGATGACCCTCAACTCCATGACCTCCTACTACACAATACGTGGCGCACCCTACATCCAAGAGATAAAGATTACACCTATTTTTCAGTCCCACACAATAGATACTCCAGAACTGATTAATTCTTCTTAACTCAACAGGACTTAACTCTTTATCCAAAACGACGATTGAACCCATGTTCCTATCGGACCAATTTCCCATCTCTATTTCCCTAACCTTACAAGAGACAGTGGAAAGATCGAGAGCGTGGCATCTTGATGCTTCACTTCTGACAGACAAAGTCAATCTGGACCACATCCACTTATGCATCAAATCTTTCTTCCTAACAAACAACACTCCTGACGTACATCCCTTAACCCAATTGGTAGCACACTAATGCACCATCCGAGGGGAACTCCTGGAAGTGTCACACAAAAAACCCAAGCCCCCCAAGTCCTACAAGAACTCACACGAGTAAGATCTCTCCTACTGGATGAGCTAAAACAAATAACAAAACATAAATTTGCCTCGACGCATAAATTATTTTACGAACATGGCAACAAAAGCAGAGCACTACTGGGCAGAGCCCTACAGGCCAAAAGAGCATCCAATATAAGACAAGTCCAGAAACCTGATGCCACCCTTGCCACAAACAACATGGATATAGCTGCATGTTTTGAAGAATATTACGCCAACTTATACAATCTGACCCATACAATGCTCAAGACCACACAACACCCAGATCGACACTCATCCAAGATTTTTTGAGAAAGTACGCTCCTAGCCCAATTTCTTGAGATATAGCTCAATCTCTTGAAAACCCCATTTCAGATGAGGAATTATCCCAAGCGATCAAACAAATGAAAGCAGGGAAGAGTCCTGGCCCGGACGGCTATACAGGGCTTTACAGCCGCATACTACAAAACATTCAAGGATACCCTCACCACTCCCTTCCTTTTTGCATTCAACTCACTTGCATCTACAACAAACCCCCACCACTGCCTTCTAGAAGCCCAAATAACTGTACTACCCAAAGACTTGAAAGTTCACACACGAGTCCCCAACTACCGCCCCATCTCCCTCCCTAATGTGGACACCAAACTCTTTGCCAAAGTCCTGTCTAACCGCCTCCTTCCACTCATTCCCTCTTTGGTGTCCACAAACCAAGTGGGCTTCATCCCATTTCAAGAAGTGAGAGATAACACTGTCAAAGCAATCAAGCTTCAATCCTGGCTAAACCTCCTCTAAACAAAGCAGGTTCTTCCTCTCACTAGATGCGGAGAAGGCATTCGACAGGATGGCCTGGGACTACATGGCTAAAACACTTTGATCCCTTGGAATCAGAGATAACATGCTTAATCTGATTCTAGCACTCTACATATGCCCTACTGCACAAGTAAGAGTCAATGGCCATCTGTCGAATGCCTTCTCTGTTCAAAACGGCACTTGCCAGGCCTGTCTCTTATCACCGCTTCTTTACATTCTTACATTGGAGCCCTTTGTCAACTATCTCCGAGCCAACCCATACGTCAGCGAAATCTCGCTCTCTGGCCACAAATTTAAAATTGCAGCTTTTGCAGATGACATACTATTGTCCCCTTCTGACCCGCACATCACCCTCTCAAACTTATTGAGTGATTTTGTCGACTTCCAACTTATTTCCAACCTTAAAATTAATTTTGAAAAATCATACGCCCTAAACATCTCCCTGTCAACAGACACAGTATCTCACTGCCAAAGCAATTTTCCCTTCATCTGGAAAACCAAAGCAATCACATACTTAGGTATTCAACTCCCAACCCACCTTTCCGACCTATACTCCCTGAACTTTGCACCACTTTTGACCTCGATAAAAGATGATTTACAAAAGTGGGATATTCCCTCCTTTTCATGGTTTGGAAGAGCTGCTGTATCAAAAATTAATGTTCTCCCTAGACTCCTATATGTCATTCCTATATGTCATACAAGCCATCCGCATTCATCTACCACCCACATTTTTCACTACGTAAAAAAACCATCTGCACAAAATTTCTCTGGCGCAACAAATGTCCACGCATCAAATATGAACACCTTGTATGCCCCAAAAACAAAGGAGGCATAGGCCTTCCAACTACTATAGAGCCTGCCTTCTCACTAGAATAGGAGATTGGAACATTCATGCATCTACAAAACAATGAGTTACACTAGAAGAATCAATATCCTCGATATCTCTACATACCGCACCTTGGCTACTCCCAAAACACATAACATCCACTATCTGATCACTTGCTCTTAGGCCCCACCTTACGCTGTTTTCACAAAGCGGGCATCAAATGCTCCCTTTCATCTGCACCTGGTTCCATGACACCTCTCCATCATAATCTTAAGTTCCCTCCAGGGATGTCCAAACAAGTTCTTTTCACCTCATGGCTACACAAACATATTCTGGCTAAGCATTTCTTACACGGAAAATGGGAAACCCCCCTAACGGGGCTTTAATGCAGCCAATAATGTGATGTAACACAATGCAAAGTGGGTGGATAATCAAAAGTAATTTTTATTAATACAAAGAATATATAGATAATAAATTCTGACATTAAAAAGTCAGGACATGAACTGGAGTACAAAATTGATAAAAAGCAATACCCATGACAGGGGGGCAGTGTACAGTAAAATAAACCATAGGCAGCAAAGATATAATGGAACAAGGTCTAAAATGTAGAATCCTGACGCGTTTCGACCCCAGTGGGTCTTCTTCAGAGGATAGATATATAACAACTGTAGGGATGTGAACATGCATCAAAAAATCTTTCAAAACAAAACAAGACAAGAGAATATATATATATATATATATATATATATATATATATATATATATATATATATATATATATATATATATATATATATATATAGGTATATGCATGAACAAATCCATATGTTACATCATTACCAGTCACGTTGCTCCTAATGATTGTAAGCGGCCATGGTATGAAAGAGTTGCCCTCTCGTGTATTCTTAATTTCCCAGAAGGTGGGCCAGTCCCATGGGGAGCAGGTGTCGAGCACCCATGCCTTACGAGGAGTCACACACTGGATAACCCCCAGGAATTGGAGGAGAGCTACATTTCTAAAATTATAAAGAACTTGCCTCCCAAATGAAAAATCTCAAGTTCCCACTATGGACTTATCTTCAAGTACAACACTTTCTCCTGGCTCTGAATCACCCACCCCACTGGTCCCGTCAACTCACCCCCCTAGAATCATTATGCTCTCAAAACACTCCACAGAGACACGTAGTTTTAACCATCTATTCTTTACTTTTTGCCAAACACTCCACGAAAAACAAGACATGTCAATTCTGGGAGAAAGAACTATCTAGACCTCACAGACAAACACTGGGAACAAATATTTGAAAACATCCTCAAGGGTTCAATAAATGTGTCAACCCAGGAAAATGAATATAAGGTCCTCACGCAATGGTACAGAGTTCTGACCTCCATTCACAAATTCGTACCATCGGTATCCAACATCTGTTGGAGATGTAACTCTGAACCAGGTTCTCTCATCAACATTTAGTGGTCATGCCCCATCATTCAAACATTTTGGAGTGAAGTCCATAACAAAATCCCAAGGGTCTCTACCCTCACATTAGAATTCTCCTCCTTCCATCTCCTCTTAGATCACACCTCAACACCCAGACTCTCCTACTTCAAATTCCTAGCCATGCGTATGCTAAACGCTGCTAAACCAGATTGGTTTCAGAGAATTGACAAAATCTCTGAAATGGAGGAGCTCCAAACACACCACCTACTGGTCTTGCTGGTCTCATTTTAGAACCACCACTGAATACACTCAAACCATGGACTCCAAACCCAAATGAATAGGGATGACACCCAGGACATTCTTTCTCTCTATCGATGATCCCACACCGATCTAACCTACATAAAGATCCAGGGATAGTTGAGATTGGATAGGTCGTAAAACAGGGTCAGGTAGGAGGCATTCACTCCCCCCCTGTTTTGGCCTTCTCCACTCTTATCCACTAACGCTCTCGCACCCAGACCCTTCTCCATTCTCTACTCCTCCTTTCAGCCCATCCATATCTCTCTTCCCTCTTACCACTCCATGTATTATACCCCATTATTACCCCAAACTAACTAAAGTATCTATCCAAGGTTGCCAGCAGGTCTGTCAACCTTGGAAACCCCATTAGACATATGTAATTACCACCCCGTATCATGTGTCACCCCGAAGATTACCCTCATACATTATCACACAGGGATTTCCCTAACCAACCTCTCTTGTTTTAAGAAACCAACTCAATCTACAACATAGTTGTGACAGACTCACCGGGGATAGAGGCTTTTGGAAGGGACTGAATGCAAGCCTTTTGCCGACCGATTATGGGCCCTGGCATTTGGGGGAACAGTGCTCTTTGTGAGCTGTATGCCTGGGGACCCTTGAGGTGGTATTACTGTGGATTCGGGTCCTGGTCCCCCAGGACACACAGACTCTGGGGACCCTGGATTTGCCATATTAGAAATAGTGGCTGATTCATAATGCTGGGACAAATACTGTTAGGAGATGCTGATGTCAATTCCAGCCACCTGTCTGTCTGTTGCCTGCTAGAATGTGTTTATTGTAAATAAGTCTAGTATGGGATCTGAGAGTCATTAGATCCCCATTGTTGTTTGTGTTAATTAACTCTGCTATTGTGCGGAGAAGAGTTCTGTGTTGATTTGTGATAATGTTGATTGGGTTTTCTGAGCTACAAGACGGCCAGTCTGGCCTAAAGGTCATGACTGAGTCATCTAGGCTGTCTAAAGGGATTAGTTAATTAGCCCATGTTAATTAGGTTTCTGGTCACAGGTGTATGTTCAGAGTAATATGAGCAGGAGGTATGCACCTCCTCTTTAACTGTATAAAAGAGCCCGTATTCCTTTCAATAAAAGAGATCCCTGTTTGAACTTACATACAGCCTGCCTGGTGTTTGTTCTGAGCAATCACAACTGGATTCGAACGGCACATAGTTGTAGTTCAAATCCCTGAGCATCGGATGACTGAACTATCAGACGTTGCGATCTGCAATCTGATTCTATAGCAGCAGAGGAGTGTCAGGAGAGTGGAACCGAGCGCGCAGGGGCTCGTTACATTGGCTGGCAGCCGTGGGATTTGCTCTCCAGTTACTGGGACACTCCAAACCAGCCTGCAGGAGAGCCACACTGAAAGACTTACTTGAGAGCCGGGAGGGACCGGTGGGATCCTGCTTCCTTGCCGTGAACACATCCAAACCATCACCTGGATCCAAGGTCCAGATAGCAGGAGAGGAGAGGTACAGATACCAGACACCATGGAAGAGGAATTCAGAAGGAGGTTGCGAGAGATGCAGATACAGCACAGAGGACCAGTATCAGAGCAGGTCCTGCTAGGATGGTTTGATTCTATCCGCTGCAAACTCTGGAAGGAAGCGCTAGCCCGTGAGCAGTGAAACCAGGGAAAAGTTCTCCCCTCCATCCATGTAAGGTACTGGTCGCAGTATGAAGTGCGAATGCTGTTATTGGGGGAATAGCTGAACCAGGAGTGGACAGCTGAGTTAAGCAGACTGATCCAGGCAGAAATGCGGTTGGACGAGAGCTACAGAGCCCTCCAGTGGTATGTAGCCCAAGTGTGCCCGTGGACAGCGGATGACAGCCCCATGGAAGGCTTTGACTATGATGGCCTGGGATTGTTCTACTGGAGGCTGTCCAGGGACCCTGACTTTGGGAGTGATCAGGAGTGGCGTTTGGAGGAAATAATGGAGCACAGAGAGCGAAGACTGAATGTCTCAGAAGTGCACTGGGCACAGGAAGATTTAGAGTTTCTGGCCGTTCAGGAATGGGAGCTAGAGATGGCCTACAGACAGCTGCTAGACTCTGCTCAGCAGCAGGGTGGGGCTCCCTTTGCCTGGGACTATCAGGAAATACCAGTTGACAACTCTGAAATCCTGGCTGAAGAGTCGACAATGTGGCAGAGTAACAGTGTGCTTTGCCAACCTGCCCCCGCAGCTATGGACGTGGAGGTCTTATGGCGGATGCAGCAAGTGTTGACTGACCTTGATATTCCTGTTTCTCCATGGGATGATCTTGGATGAAGGAATGTGCCTGTCCAGCAGCATGCCAGAGAATCGGCAGTGGAAAATCTGAAGATTGCCGTCCCCAAGCCTGAAGTGCTGACAACAGGGCAGAGCTCTGCTAACCTCTGCCCAGCACTGATAGCATCTTCTGGGTTCCATGGGCAGGAGATGGTGAACCTTTATCCCCAGACACCAGTTGCAGAGACAGGGTATTTAATAGACTTTTCTGCTGAGGAAGAACAACCTGATGAGCCTCCAGCAGAAGAGCTGGTATTAGGGACAAACTTCACTGTGCTCTGCCCAGCACCAACAGCAGTATCTGTGGAGTTACAACAAACTTCTCCAGCTGAAGATCTGGTAACTGATAGTGCAGCGCTAAAATCCAAATAAAACATAAAAAAACATTAAAAGATCAGTCCATATAAGAGATCAATGAAACATCTTCAAGTGCGAGCGGACACCCGTAAGCAGAGAAGTGATTCAGGCAGCCCTCCACCAAAGGATAAGATGGCCTCTCACCTGAGGGAATGGACCCTTTAATAACAGAGGGTCAAAAATCGCCTTTTAAAAGTGATCACGCAAGGTGCAGCATCTATAGGCATCCGTCAGGGTACAAGTTTCAAACACTCCAATGGGACCATAAGGCTCCGGAAACAAACACTCCAATAGGACCGGGACATGGAACAGAATGGCAAAAGAATAGTGCTCTCTGTTTGCAAAATCTTTATTAAGAAAGCTAAAATATAGAACTCACATGTAAAGCACTCAGTCAGTGCGTGTCAGCAGTAAGAACGAAGTGAACTTCTGTGCGGCTGTGTGGATGAGCGGCGGCCGCGGGTGACGTCACGGCGTATCCTCGTTCTGGACGCGTTGCGTCCCAGTGGGCGGGGACTTCATTAGCCGCACGGAGGTTCACTTCGTTCTTACTGCTGACACGCACTGACTGAGTGCTTTACATGTGAGTTCTATATTTTAGCTTTCTTAATAAAGATTTTGCAAACAGAGAGCACTATTCTTTTGCCATTCTGTTTCATGTCCCGGTCCTATTGGAGTGTTTGTTTCCGGAGCCTTATGGTCCCATTGGAGTGTTTGAAACTTGTACCCTGACGGATGCCTATAGATGCTGCACCTTGCGTGATCACTTTTAAAAGGCGATTTTTGACCCTCTGTTATTAAAGGGTCCATTCCCTCAGGTGAGAGGCCATCTTATCCTTTGGTGGAGGGCTGCTTGAATCACTTCTCTGCTTACGGGTGTCCGCTCGCACTTGAAGATGTTTCATTGATCTCTTATATGGACTGATCTTTAATGTTTAATGTTTTTTTATGTTTTATTTGGATTTTAGCGCTGCACTATCTGATATTTTATTACTTTTAGGGATTTGTTTTTTGACCCTAGTGTTCAGCAGCTCATTTACGTATCTATACCATTTCGCGCTGATTTATCATCTTTTATTTTTAAGATCTGGTAACTGAACAGAGGGTCCAAGAACTCTGCCCCACACTTTTAGCAATTCCAGAGACTGGGGATTTAATAGACATTTCTGTAGAGGAGGAACCACCTAGCAAACCCCCAGCAACCGGACAGAGGGTCCAAGACCTCTGCCCCACACCTGTGGCAGTTTCGGAGGCTCAGGGTGAGAAGGTGGCAATCACTTCCCAGCAGCAGATACAGGGGGAGAAGGGAGAGGAGGTGTGTGTTGTCCCTCCCCAACAGTTGGCCAGGGTGGAGGAAGCGGCTTTTCCTCCCCAGCAAAGATCCGTGCACGTGGGAGACAGTACCATAGACATGTCGTCCCAGCAGCCAGATGAGGGAATGGAAAAGGAAGTCAGCCTCCTGCCCCAACGGTTAGCCGGAGCGGAGGATGCAGAGTCCCCAGCAGAAGTGCTGGCAACAGGGCAGAGTGCTACCAACCTCTGCCCAGCACCGGCAACAACTGTGGAGTTCCAGGGAGCCGGGGCAGTCGGCCCCTCTCTCCAGCAACAAGCTGATGTAGTAAAGCTGAATCACTGGCAACAGGGCAGAGCGCTGCTGGCCCCTGCCTCACACCTACAGTTTCTTCTCAGCTTCAGGGAATTGGGACAGTGGGCCCCTCTGTCCAGCAACAGGCCAAGCCATGGAATGGTAAACACCACCCAGCTGAAGTGCTGACAGCCAGACAGAGAGTCAATGACCTCTGCCCCACACCTACTGAGGTCAACTATTCCTTGCAGCCAAGAAAGGAGATCATGTGGACAGACTTTGCGAGTTCACTCTGCCTGACTAACGCATGCCCAGAACAGGTGGAGGTCTGGGACCTTGTTAGTCAACCTTTGATGGGGAGAAATGTGACAGACTCACCCAGGATAGAGGCTTTTGGAGGGGACTGAATGCAAGCCTCTTGCCCACCAATTATGGGTCCTGGCATTCGGGGGAACGGTGCTCTTTGTGAGCTGTATGCCTGGGGACCCTTGAGGTGGTATTACTGTGGATTTGGGTCCTGGTCCCCCAGGACACACAGACTCTGGGGACCCTGGATTTACCATAAAAAAAAAAAAATAGTGGCTGATTCATAATGCTGGGACAAATACTGTTAGGAGATGCTGATGTCAATTCCAGCCACCTGTCTGTCTGTTGCCTGCTAGAATGTGTTTATTGTAAATAAGTCTAGTATGGGATCTAAGAGTCATTAGATCCCCATTGTTGTTTGTGTTAATTAACTCTGCTATTGTGTGAAGAAGAGTTCTGTGTTGATTTGTGATAATGTTGATTGGGTTTTCTGAGTTACAAGACGGTCAGTCTGGCCTAAAGGTCATGACTGAGTCATCTAGGCTGTCTAAAGGGATTAGTTAATTAGCCCATGTTAATTAGGTTTCTGGTCACAGGTGTATGTTCAGAGTAATATGAGCAGGAGGTATGCACCTCCTCTTTTACTGTAAAAAAGAGCCTGTATATCTTTCAATAAAAGAGATCCCTGTTTGAACTTACATACAGCCTGCCTGGTGTTTGTTCTGAGCTATCACAACTGGATTCGAAAGGCACATAGCTGTAGTTCAAATCCCGGAGCATCGGATGCCTGAACTATCAGACGTTGCGATCTGCAATCTGATAGATATATGGGGTAAATCCGCGCAGTGGTTGAGTGTAGTTAGGATATGGGGCTGCTGCCTCTAGAGATACAATACCACCTAAGTGGAGTGTATTAGAATTTGGTAAAAAGCAGGAGTAGTTATGGCGCTGCCCTTGTGGGGTTAGAACATTTTTTTTTCTATTAGTGGACAATTCCACTATATATTACCTGGTGTACATAACTCCTATAGATCTAGAGTATTATTCTTAAACATTATATTTATGAGTGAAACAAAAAAACTAAAAAAAAAACCTATATGTACCAAAATAATGTGAGTGTTTTAGATCTGGAATCTGTGACTGGTACTCGGTTACTAATAATCACATTGTAATAAAAGTGGAATATCAACATAAAATTATTTCCACAAAGTGCATTTGTGCTAAACCAGTGCTATAAATGTCATAAAGTGACTGCTGCTAAATCATACAGAATCATACAAAATGTCCAGTGCTATGAATTCCATAAAGTGACTGGTGCTAAATCATACAAAATCATACTAAATGTCCAATATAAAAGGTGACTGATGTGTTTTTAATTTGGTAAAAAGCAGGAGTAGCTATGGCGCTGCCCTTGTGGGGTTAGAAAAAAAAAACTTTTTCTATTAGTGGACAATTCCTCTATATATTACCTGGTGTACATAACTCATATAGATCTAGAGTATTATTCTTAAAAATTATATTTATATTTATTTTATATATTTATGAGCGAAGCATTAAGTGTTATTAAGCTTTAATAAAAGTTCCTATACGGTTTTACGCTATGGGTATCCCTCCTTTCTTTTATATGTAATACATCAAAACAACACAGAAAGTAACGTTTGGAGACATCTATGATTGCTACACAGTGGCAGATACTGTGACTGCCTGCACCCCTGCAGGGGAAAGAAAATCCGGTGAGTGCAAGCAGTATCAGAGCATGCAGATAAGGCACTAATTAAAAAGCCAGCACCTGGATAAGAAGTTTTCCCACAGAAATCTGTTTCTCAGAGATTGAACATCCTAAAATACTCCAAAAAAGAACTTTTTTTTTTTTTTTTTTTTCATTAATTAATTTCCTATCCAAGATTACTGGCTAAAAACACATCAGTCACCTTTTATATTGGATATTTAGTATGATTTTGTATGATCTAGCACCAGTCACTTTATGGAATTCATAGCACTGGACATTTTGTATGATTCTGTATGATTTAGCAGCAGTCACTTTATGACATTTATAGCACTGGTTTAGCACAAATGCACTTTGTGGAAATAATTGAAGTATTTTATGTTGATACTTCACTTTTATTACAATGTGATTATTAGTAACCGAGTACCAGTCACAGATCTAAAACACTCACGTTATTTTGGTAAATATAGGTTTTTTGGGGGTTTTTTTGTTCTTTTGCTTTTTGCTTCGCTCATAAATATAATTTTTAAGAATAATACTCTAGATCTATAGGAGTTATGTACACCAGGTAATATATAGAGGAATTGTCCACTAATAGAAAAAAAAAAATTTCTAACCCCTCAAGGGCAGCGCCATAACTACTCCTGCTTTTTACCAAATTAAAAACACATCAGTCCCCTTTTATATTGGACATTTAGTATGATTTTGTATGATTTAGCACCAGTCACTTTATGGAATTCATAGCACTGGACATTTTGTATGATTCTGTATGATTTAGCAGCAGTCACTTTATGACATTTATAGCACTGGTTTAGCACAAATGCACTTTGTGGAAATAATTTTATGTTGATATTCCACTTTTATTACAATGTGATTATTAGTAGTAACCGAGTACCAGTCACAGATTCCAGATCTAAAACACTCACGTTATTTTGGTACATATAGGTTTTTTTTTTGCTCATAAATATAATTTTTAAGAATAATACTCTAGATCTGCAATCTGAGTCTATAGCAGCAGAGGAGTGTTGGAAGAGTGGAACCGAGCGAGCAGGGGCTCGTTACAATAGTCAACTTCAATATGGACTTGACATATCTAAAATAGGCCCATTCTGGCCTCCGAGAGACAACGTTCATTCTCACCATATAAATTTTGCTACTCCTATGTATATCTTTCAGCACATTACTATGCTATTATACTATTTTTTGCCACGTTATATGAGTTAAACGATAAACCACTGTTACATTTATGGTATACATGTAGTTCTTAGGCCGTTGGGCCCTTGTAACTTCTGGTTTAATATGTTCTTCCTTCTCTTTTATCCTTAATAAAACATTATGGAAATGAAAATAAAGAAAAAAAGCCTAAAACAAGGTTGGTGTGCTGTGATATAACAACACTGCGAAAAAAAGTTAACACAATGCTAGTGGAGAATGAATGCATTAATCACTCACATTTTCATAAAAGCTATTTAAAGAGGACGTAAACCCTGATGGGTTTTACTTCCTTTTTATTTCCCTGCAAAGATAAAGCATAATGGGCTACTATGCATTGCATAGTAGCCCATTATGTGTCACTTACCTGAAACCGAAGTCTGCAATGTCACCACTGTCCCCACTAGCAGTGAGCATCCATCTTCACCCCTCTTCCTTCCGGGGCCGCGAACTCCGCCTCTGTGACTGTCCGGAGTCGCGTGACGTCACTCCATGATCTGCCCTTTCTGAAGGGGTCATGTGCCGTAGACATCGGCGCGTGGCTTTATTGTAAATATCTCCTAAACCGTTGAGGTTTAGGAGATATTTCCAGCACCTACAGGTAAGCCTTAATATAGGCTTACCTGTAGGTAAAAGTGGTTGTTTCAAAGCATAGTCCATCTTTTGGAACATGTTTCATGTTACATGAAACATGAGTAAAAGGAAAATATGTAACAAACTCTGCAGCAGACAAAGATTAGGCACGCTTCATTTGAGCTAATTTATTTTTACTGTGCAAATAGACAAAATAACAAAACCTTTTTTTGACACTCCAGATCAAATCCCTAATTATATACAGTATGTATCAATCTATCATATTTGCATACAGTCATGGCCGAAATTGTTGGCACCCCAGAAATTTTTAACGAAAATCAAGCACCGTATTTATTGACGTATAACACGCGCCAGCGTGTAACACGCACCCCAAGTTTAGGAGGGAATTTTAAGGAAAAAAACTTACATTTAAATGCCCATCAATGCAGCCTTATCAGTGTCCATCTGCAGCCTTCCCAGTGTCATTGAAGCCTTCTTAGTGCAGCCTTGCCCCAGTGCAGCCTTGCAGCCATGTCAGTGCAGCCTTGTTAGTGCAGCCTTCCTCAGTGTCCATTGCAGCCTTGCCCCAGTGCAGCCTTTCAGTGCAGCCTTGCCCCAGTGCAGCCTTGCAGCCATGTCAGTGCAGCCTTGTTAGTGCAGCCTTCCCCAGTTTCCATTGCAGCCTTGCCACAGTGCAGCCTTGTCAGTGCAGCCTTGCCCCAGTGCAGCCTTGCAGCCTTGCAGCCTTGCCCCAGTGCAGCCTTGCAGCCTTGCCCCAGTGCAGCCTTGCACAGATTTAAATATAGCGCCACGGAGGGACTCGGCGGAGCAGAACGAGCGCCGCTGAGATCGCAGGGACTGGGCGGAGCCAAGATACACATAGCTGAGTGTACTCAGCTCTTCTCGGCTCTGCTCACACACCCAGTCCCGCCCTATGATGGACATAACACAGGTCCAATGGCGTGACTGGGCGTGACTGTGAGCAGAGCAGAGAAGAGCCGAGTACACTCAGCTATGTGTATCTCAGCGCGATCGCTCCGCTCACAATCAGCGGAGATTGGCGGGGGGATCGGTGTATAACACGCACCCACGATTTTCCCCTGATTTTAAGGGGAAAAAAGTGTGTGTTATACGCTGATAAATATGGTATTTCTCACAGAAAAGTATTGCAGTAACACATGTTTTGCTATACACATGTGTATTCCCTTTGTGTGTATTGGAACAAAACAAAAAAGGGAGGAAAAAAAGCAAATTGGACATAATGTCACACAAAACTCCAAAAATGGGCTGGTCAAAATTCTTGGCACCCTTAACTTAATATTTGGTTGCACACCCTTTGGAAAAAATAACTGATATCAGTCACTTCCTATAACCATCAATAAGCTTCTTACACCTGACCCGGAATTTTGGACCACTCTTTCTTTGCAAACTGCTCCAGGTCTCCATTATTGGAAGGGTGCCCTTTCCCAATAGCAATTTTAAGATCTCTCCACAGGTGTTCAATGGGTCTTAGATCTGGACTCATTGCTGGCCACTTTAGAACTCTCCGGCGCTTTGTTGCCATCCATTTCTGGGTGCTTTTTGATGTATGTTTGGGGTCATTGTCCTGTTGGAAGACCCAAGATCCCGGACGCAAACCCAGCTTTCTGACACTGGGCTCTACAGTGCGACCCAGAATCCTTTGGTAATCCTCAGATTTCATGATGCCTTGCACACATTCAAGGCACCCAGTGCCAGAGGCAGCAAAACAACCCCAAAACATCATTGAACCTCCACCATATTTCACTGTAGGCACTGTGTTATTTTCTTTGTAGGCCTCTTTCCGTTTTCGGTAAACAGTAGAATGATGTGCGTACCCAAAAAGCTCTATTTTGGTCTCATCTGTCCACAAGACGTTTTCCCAGAAGGATTTTGGCTTACTCAAGTACATTTTGGCAAACTGTAGTCTTGCTTTTTTATGTCTCTGTGTCAGCAGTGGGGTCCTCCTGGGTCTCCTGCCATAGCATTTCATTTCATTTAAATGTCGACGGATAGTTTGCGCAGACACTGATGCTCCCTGAGCCTGCAGGACAGCTTGAATTTCTTTGGAAATTGTTTGGGGCTGCTTATCCACCATCCAGACTATCCTGCTTTGCAACCTTTCATCAATTTTTCTTTTCCATCCACACCCAGAGAAATTAGCTACAGTGCCATGGGTTGCAAACTTCTTGATAATGTTGTGCATTGTGGACAAAGGCAAATCTAGATCTCTGGAGATGGACTTGTAACCTTGAGATTGTTGATATTTTTCCACGATTTTGGTTCTCAAGTCCTCAGACAGTTCTCTTCTCCTCTTTCTGTTGTCCATGCTTAGTGTGGCACACACAGACACACAATGCAGAGACTAAGTGAACTTCTCTCCTTTTTATCTGCTTTCAGGTGTGATTTTTATATTGCCCACACCTGTTACTTGCCCCAGGTGAGTTTAAAGGAGCATCACATGCTTGAAACAATCTTATTTATCCACAATTTTGAAAGGGTGCCAAGAATTTTGACCAGCCCATTTTTGGAATTTTGTGTGACATTATGTCCAATTTGCTTTTTTTCCTTCCTTTTTTTGTTTTGTTCCAATACACACAAAGGGAATAAACGTGTATAGCAAAACATGTGTTACTGCAATACTTTTCTGTGAGAAATACTTGATTTTCTGGAAAAATTTCTGGGGTGCCAACAATTTCGGCCATGACTGTATATGAATAGATGGCAAAAGACGGTGCTGGTAAAGCTAGCATGAAAAAAATAGAAAAAAAAAGGTTTTTGACTCTACCGACTCTCACATACAGTATATACAGTACGAACCAAATATAGCTGAACAAAAATAAAGTAAAAAAATTCTATAGACAACTCACCGGACTAAATACAAAAAGTGCTATGCCTTTTTTCATATATTAAATTTAAAATGATATTGCAATACCACACATACCAAACACACATAAAACAATATGCACCACCTCTCTCAAACACATGTCACTCATATATACAATATGCATACTCTCTTATATTGCTAATTTATCAATATAGCAATTGTATTAAAATTGATAAGAGTGATTCCAATAAATTTGGTAGATTCTAGGTGCACTGGATTTCAAGACCTGAGCCAGTAGGTGAGTTAATTACTCCAGATGGAAAGTAACCATGTACTTAGTTCTAGGTATTACTCCAAATTGAAAATTGTGCACTTGATTGCAAGAACTGAGCCAGTGGGAGAGTTAATTGCTTCAGATGGAAAATAACCATGTCCTTAATTCCAGAAATTGAACCAGTGAGTAGGTTGATTATTCCAAAGTGTAAAAAGAAAAAAGTCTCCAGATATTGGTCAAAAACCCAGAATGTATTAATGGTATACACTATAGAGCCTTAAATTATGCATTGGCTGCACCCTTAAATTCTTTTCATGGGGCACTGCGGTCCAGAGGAGGATATTTTACAGATCCTCTATTGTCCCACAGATAACTAGGCTCATATTCCACTTTAAACACCTCCCTTGCATCCCAATAAGGGCTCATTTCATAAAGCCCTGGGCATTCAAGATTTGGATCTTAAAGGCATTTCAAAACATGTGCAATCTTATATCCATAATTCAAGTCCATATATTCCATATAATCAAGTTGAAGCTAATGCTTGCAATCCATATGGCAGTCTTTGGCCCAAATCAAACTAAAAATTAGCTTGCATATACATGCACATGTATTGTATTGATCAGTCCATGTTAGATCACAAAAGACCCCGATTGTTCTCCTAGGTAAATATAGTCATGTATTCATAGTTTGAGTGCATACAGTTCATATGGTCAAACCAAAACTTTTGCTTCTAATTCATATAGCATAGCTTGGCTCAGATCCTAATATAAGTGATATTTTATGTAAATAAATAAATAAATATATATATATATATATATATATATATATATATATATATATATATATATATATATATATATATATATATATATATAATGGGGATGGAAAGTATTCAGACCCCCTTACATTTTTCACTCTGTGTTATATTGCAGCCATTTGCTAAAATCATTTAAGTTCATTTTTTTTCCTCATTAATATACACATAGCACCCCATATTGACAGAAAAACACGGAATTGTTGACATTTTTGCAGATTTATTAAAAAAGAAAAACTTAAATATCACATGGTCCTAAGTATTCAGACCCTTTACTCAGTATTTAGTAGAAGCACCCTTTTGATCTAAAACACACATGAGTCTTTTTGGGAAAGATGCAAAAAAATTTTCACACCTGGATTTGGGGATCCTCTGCCATTCTTCCTTGCAGATCCTCTCCAGTTCTGTCAGGTTGGATGGTAAACGTTGGTGGACAGCCATTTTTAGGTCTCTCCAGAGATTCCCAATTGGGTTTAAGTCAGAGCTCTGGCTGGGCCATTCAAGAACAGTCACAGAGTTGTTGTGAAGCCATTCCTTCCTTATTTTAGCTGTGTGCTTAGGGTCATTGTCTTGTTGGAAGGTAAACCTTCGGCCCAATCTGAGGTCCTGAGCACTCTGGAGAAAGTTTTCATCCAGGTTATCCCTGTACTTGGTCGCATTCATCTTTCCCTCAATTGCAACCAGTTGTCCTTTCCCTGCAGCTGAAAAATACCCCCACAGCATGATGCTGCCACCACCATGTTTCACTGTTTTGGACTGTATTGGACAGGTGATGAGCAGTGCCTGGTTTTCTCCACACATATCGCTTAGATATAAGGCCAAAAAGTTCTATCTTGATCTCATCAGAGCAGAGAATCTTATTTTTCACCATCTTGGAGTCCTTCAGGTGTTTTTTTAGCAAACTCCATGCGGGCTTTCATGTGTCTTGCACTGAGGAGAGGCTTCCGTTGGGCCACTCTGCCATAAAGCTCCGACTGGTGGAGGGCTGCAGTGATGGTTGACTTTCTACAACTTTCTCCCATCTCCCGACTGCATCTCTGGAGCTCAGCCACAGTGATCTTTGGATTCTTCTTTACCTCTCTCACCAAGGCTCTTTTCCCCCAATAGCTCAGTTTGGCCGGACGGCCAGCTCTAGGACCATGAATACTTAGGACCATGTGATATTTCAGTTTTTCTTTTTTAATAAATCTGCAAAAATGCCAACAATTCTGCGTTTTTCTGTCAATATGGGGTGCTGTGTGTACATTAATGAGGGAAAAAAATGAACCTAAATGATTTTAGCAAATGGCTGCAATATAATATATACATATATATATTTTATTTATTTCAGGTACTTATATAGCGCCATCAATTTACGCAGCGCTTTACATATACATTATACATTCACATCAGTCCCTACACCCTCAAGGAGCTTACAATCTAAGGTCCCTAACTCACATTCATACATATACTAGGGACAATTTACACAGGATCCAATTAACCTACCAGCATGTCTTTGGAGTGTGGGAGGAAACCGGAGTACCCGGAGGAAACCCATGCAGGCACAGGGAGAACATGCAAACTCCAGGCAGGTAGTGTCGTGGTTGGGATTCGAACCAGCGACCCTTCTTACATATATATATATATATATATATATATACAGAATATATTGTACACTTAAGGAGGTGGGTTGTAGGAAACAAAACCTGGGCAATGATCAGCATGTGTTTTTCAACTGTTTGAAAATGGTCGCCATGCCACGTTCCCGCCAGCGTTATGGCGCCACGCACACACGTGCATGACATCATCTCGCACACACACACACGCATAACTTCATCGCCCACACACACTGCGCTTTTAGTGCTATATGCGGCCCACCTGTCTAAATTAAAGGAGCAGGTACATATTTCAATGTTAGAGAAATTTAGAAACATATATTACAAAAAAGTTTTAAAAAATCCAAAAACATGTTATGTCGCTATGTACCAGGACATTACCAGAGAGCAAGCCCTCTTATGTACCATTTGTGGGCTCTCTGAAATGAATTTGCTCACAGAGGCATCCTCCATTAGGAGGTGCCAGTGTGATGAGAAACTTTCCCTTATTTTACTGACAGTTTGGGTGTACTGCAGACCTAATCTTGTTATATTCTGTTTTTCTTTCTGTTTGAAAATCAATGATTCTGGATCAGCACTCTCTCTCTCCCTGTGATGTGCTTCACTGGGAATTTTTTTATTGTAACCCCGTTTCTGAAATTTCCTTTTGAAATTCAAAGCCTCATGCTCAAAGTCTTCCTGACTTCTACAGTTATGGTGTACTCTCAGGTATTAGCCAACCAGTGTTTTTTTGAAGCATGAAGCAAACTATTCATTTTGGTAGATTTTTTTTTTTAATTCTTTATTTAAATAAGGCATACGGTGATGCAGATACTTCAACAATGGTGAACATACAGTGGATCATCTCCACGAACAAGACCACATGTACAGACATCACAGTGTCATCAATGATATAAACATACAAAGCGAAGAAGGGGAGAGATACTTAGACAGTAAACCTAGGTCGGACTTTAAAGGCATAGGGAACAACAACGAAGTATAGAAAAATAACAATGTTTATTGAAAAATACATAGCATGAATAGAGCATTCAAAGAATTAAAAATCATGTATAATGATACACAATATATACAATGAACCCTTGTTGTGTCAACGAGTTTCACCATTAGGCTTCTTCAGGACACATTCAAGGTTTTACAGATAGCAATAGAGAAAACAGATCTCACTGTCACCAGTCTGAGTTGTTTTCTTGAATTGCAGCCTCTCTGTTGTCCTCGATCTGAGGTCCGTGAGTTCTTGCAGGGAAATAAATCTCAAATGTAGATATCCATATGAAAATCTTCAAAAAAACTGTCCCCACAGGGGCTGGTTCACCGTAGTCTGTACATGAGTAGGTAGAACCAGTCAGATCTGCTAGCAAAATGGACAAATAGTTCCAAAGTCAGGGGCTAGCGGATGGCTGTCTCCCAGGGGCCACTCGTCATCTTTCCTTTTTGGAAATCTTGCTATGTATTTCTGGACAACTTTATAGTACTCTGTCTAGATACATGAGTCTTTGTCCACTTACTACTATGGTTGGTCGGCTTTAACTCCCTCTACCTATGGTCTTTGGTACTGGGTCACCACCGATGGTATCATCGTGCCCCTGACTTTGGAACTATTTGTCCATTTTGCTAGCATTTTGCTAGCAGATCTGGATATCTATATTTGAGATTTATTTCCCTGCAAGAACTCACGAACCTCAGATCGAGGACTACAGAGAGGCCGCAATTCGGGAAAGCGACCGCAGACTGGTGACAGTGAGATCTGTTTTCTCTATTGCTATCTGTAAAACCTTGAATGTGTCCTGAAGAAGCCTAATGGTGAAATGCGTTGACGCACAAGGGCTCACTGAATATATTGTGTATCATTATACATGATTTTTAATTCTTTGAATGCATTATTCATTCGTTGTTGTTCCCTATGCCTTTAAAGTCCGACCTAGGTTTACTGTCTAAGTATCCCTCCCCTTCTTTGTACTCCTCTAAATTACGGATGTGGCAATGTGAGTGCTTTCTTCCCTTTTTTCACATATAAAGTGAAGATCAGACAGTGGGGTTCAAGGTCTAGGAAGTCTCCGTATCCAGGCCCGGATTTACTCCCTCTGCCTCCCCAGAGTCCTTCAATGCCGCCCCCCCTCCCCCCCCCACACACACACCACCATTCTCGTCCTTTATCGATGACTGCTACAATGGATCAATTAAAAACATATCTCCACACACGAGAACACTGAAAATAACTGGCTTTAATTGTACAGACTGAAAATACTCTGTAATGCAGAAAATGCCTTTTAAAGATAATAGCAATAAGAAACTCACTACAATTTTTTAGTTTTAACTTTTCTTTTGGCAAATTCATCAATAATATCTTCGTAGGGCAAAGTATTTAAAAATTCTGAGTCAATGGCAAGTAAAGCTAAACTGTTCAGTCTTTCTTGACCCAAATATGATCGTAAATAGTTCTTTACTCGTTTCAGACATGAAAAAGATCGTTCTGCTGAACAGTTAGTAACCAGAGTGCAAAGATAAATACACATTGCTATATCAATATTAGGGTAAATAACCTGCAATTTTTCTGCTTTAAATGTTTTGTAGAGCTCTGAAATTGAAGCTTCACCTTTATCAATGTTTTGTAGACGCTATAACTTTTGCGCAAACCAATCAATAAAAGCGTATTGCAATTTTTTTTACCAAAAATATGTAGAAGAATATGTATCGGCCTAAGCTGAGGAAAAAAAAAATTTTTTATATATTTTTGGGGGATATTTATTATAGCAAAAAGTAAAAAATAATGTGTTTTTTTCAAAATTGTCGCTCTATTTTTGTTTATAGCGCAAAAAATAAAAACTGCAGAGGTGATCAAATACCACCAAAAGAAAGCTCTATTTGTGGGAAAAAAAGGACGTCAATTTTGTCTGGGAGCCACGTCGCACGACCGCGCAATTGTCAGTTAAAGCGACGCAGTGCCGAATCGCAAAATGTGCTTTGGTCTTTGGCCAGCAAAATGGTCCGGACTAAACAAGAATTTGC
Source organism: Aquarana catesbeiana (assembly GCF_042186555.1). Classification (NCBI taxonomy): domain Eukaryota; kingdom Metazoa; phylum Chordata; class Amphibia; order Anura; family Ranidae; genus Aquarana; species Aquarana catesbeiana. The sequence goes on along the minus strand of NC_133333.1, from coordinate 131,416,173 downwards.
CAGCAAGTTGCTGTATCACTGTCATGAATGATATTTGCTGCCACATAAACAAACACTAACCTGGTCCTGGAAGTTTGTCTGGCGCAGTGGCGGCTCAAAACTCGCGGCCCTCATGGGCGGGAGGAGGCTCAGGAGGAGAACTGGACTGGAGAAGTCGGGCTGCTGGCAATGTGCTCCCCTGTAGCGGCTGCAGGACTCGGGAGAAGTCGGCAGCGGCGGCCCCAGGACTCACTGGCACTGACTGGGCAGTGGGCACAGGCTGGATCCTGGTGACTCATCGCTCTGGTGTGCCTGACTGGTCTCTCTCTCTCTCTGCTGCTGGCCGGAGGTGGAGAAGAAGAGAGGAGGTGGGTGGACTTGTCTCAGAGTCGGAGGTGGGCTGCTCAGTCATAGGGTGCACTGCCCACGTGTCAGCTGACGTCACTGGTTGCTAGATGCGGGGCCGCCCTAGCCTAGCAACCAGTTCTGCTGCAGATGAGTGTAACTATATTAGAGTGGCCGCCCCTGCACCACTGCCGCCCCGAGGCCTGGCCTCGATGGCCTTATGGGAAATCTGGCCCTGTCCGTATCCCACACAGTTTTTGACTGTTAACACCGTTTTACTGAAAAAAGTAAAGAGATTATGTATGACCCAATGGCCAAGCAGCAAAGAAGAGCAAAAGCAAAAGTAATGAAAAGGAGTGGGGAGAAGAAAAAAAAGGGGGCAACCACTAGCCAGTACTTCAAACCACAACCGGGGAGCTTTTCCATTAGACCCAACTCCCAGGGGAATGAAGTCACCAGCTCTGCATGTTCCTCAGAATAAATGAACTTGTGCCAATAAAACCACTTCTTGAGAAACTTTTCTCGGAGGCCCCTTTCAGTGGCCACTAAGTCCTCCATTGCATTGAACTGTAAATTTTCTATAGAGTTTAGTTTTTACCAGTTGAACCATTCTCATTCAATATAATGGTTAAATCCAAGAATGCAATATGTCTATGATGGCATTTACTTGTAAATTTTAAGTTGCAATGATTGGTCTCCAAAGTATCTATGAATTCACTTAGCTCCTTCTCAGTACCTGACGAAAACATGAGGACATCGTCGATGTACCTGCACCAGAATATAACCCTGGACAGGTACAATGAGTACTTCCCCCCACCAACAAACAACCAAGTCTCCCGATCTCCTAAGTTTATATTAGCATAGGCCAGGGCAAATTTAGTGCCCATGGCAGTGCCCTGGGCTTGGCAATAGAATTTTCCATTAAATTGAAATGTATTATTGGCCAACAAGAATTCCAACAATTTGACAATAAATTAATTGTGGGCCCATTTGTTAATTGCTCAACTCTTCAAAGTCTTACCCATGACCTGTAGCCTTTGTCATGGGGTATGAAAGAATAAAGAGCCTCAATGTCCAATGCAACCAACAAAGTGTCAGTCAGCAAAGTCATGTAGCAACGTCAAAAGGTGTGAGGTGGCCTTAACATATGAAAATTGGTTACAAACAAATGATTGCAGTACTTTATCGATGTATTCACTGATTTTCTCAGTGAGCGATCCTACCCTGAAATGATGGGACGTCCAGGGGGATCATTCAAAGATTTATGCAATTTGGGTAGCGCATTAAAAACTGGTAACCGCAGATACTCCGTTTTCAAAAATTCAACCTTTTCCTTGTCCACAAGATTTTCATGGAAGACATGATCAATAAGGTCAAACAGTAGACAAAACCCACAAAGGGGAAGGAAAGGGGGAAAATGTGACTTTCCGATACCAAAGTAATCTATAGATCAGTGTTTCTCAACTCCAGTCCTCAAGGCGCCCCAACAGGTCATGTTTTCAGGCCTTCCATTATTTTACACAGGTGATTTGATCAGTTTCACTGCCTTAATATTTACCACAGTCGTTTCATTTGAGGGAAATCCTGAAAACATGACCTGTTGGGGCGCCTTTAGGGCTGGAGTTGAGGAACACTAGATAATGGTAAACAATATACATAATTAAATATATAAAGTTAAAAACTCAGCATTTTATTAGAACAATATTAAAACGAACCCCTGAATAGACGGGGACAATGTGGTTCTACCATAAAATATATATATACATAATAGTAGTGGCAAACACTGTATCTGGTACAAAATCGGGACCAAAGGCATGAATGTCAATAATGGTGACAGATGCAGGGGAAGACGCATTTCAATTCATAAAGTCTTTCTCAGGTGGCGAGCATCCATCTGTCGTTTACACAAAGCTCTGTAACATATGTAAATGTCAGTATTCATAGCAAATAAATGCATTCAGTAACAGTATGTTCAAAGAAAGTAGCAAACATTGTACTCAACTTACAATCACAATAAACATAATAAGACATGCACAGAAGCCACAAGCATAAGATATGTATGGATGTCTCCAGGGGAGAGCGCCAGCATATGCTTCGTCAATTGTCCAGAGAGAACAAGGGATATGGAGAAGATCCCCAGAACCAACAGGATCCTGAAAAAAAAAGGGGTGGAAGATTGGGACTAACATAAGTGTATTGAATAGTAAAAAAGTGAAAACTATAACACAAAAAGGAGTAATGTAGATTTAAATTCAAATACCTTGGGCGTGTATATTGTCATACAAGGTAAGTCTGGTGGAAGCCCCAAGGTCACCAAGATGGATGGCCAAAATCTAATAAAGATGAAAAAAGACCATATACTGTAGGTAAATAAATGGAAGTAGGGGAAAGAAAAACTATCAGAGTTCAAAAAAGACACACAAACACCCATAAGGGCAATGTCTTACCAGAGACTGGGTGTAGGTAAACCCTCAGATGTACAGGTGAAAAATCAGTCAAGCAAGATATGTCACAGAGAGTGCCAGCCTGCCCATGTTCAGCCTTCTCAACCACCAAGGGCAGGATGAATATAAAGGACAAGGGTTATAATCACCTGATACAGGATGTCCAATAGGGTGTACCAAAATTGGCACCAGGAAGGGGGGACCCAGGTGTGGAAAAAAAGTGGCTTCTTCTTGGGGATCTGGAGAGGGATTCTCCTGACACATCCCCTGCCGATGAACTCTGGTCGCAGAAGTGACTGCGTGTGATGTCACTTCCAGTGCTCGGGAGCATGTGCGGTGATGTCACTTCTGGGTGTCAATGAGCCCACAACCGACATGACGTAAAAAGTGGAAGTAAACAGGGGAGGACGGTGCCGACAAGCAAAAATATCCAGAGGAGCAATGAAGGACAAGGCCTTCATGCTGACCTCTGGAGGAGGGAAAAGGAGCAACATATTATCCCTTCTGGGGAAAAACAGTGGATACAATTGCCTCATCCAGCCCCCTTGGTGACCCAAGGGGGCCACACATACTGGATGCTAATGCACATGTCCATTAGCACCTGTCTTAAACCTTTTGTGATGGGTTCTGATTTTTCCATATGCCCTCCCATATGCCACCAAGACTTTTTCTGTATTCCATGCTGTACATTAACTGTTCCTTACCATCCATTTCATATGACATGCTGCGCATGCCCTATGCTACTTAATTTCTTATGCTATGGTGTACATTCCCTGTTCTGAAATGCCTCATGTATGCAGTGCTGTGCATTCTCTGTTCCACAATACATTATTCTCTATGACATGCTGTACCACTTCATTCAATATTCCATGCTGTATGTTCCTTATTCAGCAATTCCTTATTCCATAAACTATACTGTACGTTGCCTATGCTGCAGCAGTTAATTATTTTACGCTTTATTTTAAATTTTATATTCCATACCATCTCATTCTGTTCACTGTACTGTAAATTCCCTTTTCTGAACTTTTTCATTCTGTGCAGCCTGCTCTACATTCCTTATTTTACATTGCCTCATCCTATACGCTGTGCTGTATATTTTATATTCCACTAAGACCCATTCTGTTCACTGTGCTGTACACAGATCCGTACTTACCTCATTATCACTGCCACACCCTCTTCAGTTCTTTGCCACATGTCATTTTTATTAGGGCCTTGTACAGTAGTGTTATTTGTGCTGGGTGCACATTGAAATGTTTGCTATGGTGCCCTGTGATTTCTAGTTATGTCCATGCTTATAGTGCATGGTGGAGTTTTTTTTATGATTGCCTTGACCCTTTACCTGCTGGGAGGGATGTGGGCACATTTTAGAAGGTCTAGTTGTGTCTGTAGTTACATATTTAATTTCATCATAGTTTGCACAGGGACAGGATAGTAGCTATTAGTGCAGGTCTAGAAGTTGAAGAACTGCTGTACTGTCATAATAAAAGCTGCCAACTTCTGGGGAAAAGAAAAAAAAACCAGTGGTTTCAGTAATGGAAGCTCTTTGGGGAAAACATTACAGGAGCCACTTGAGGTATACCTGGCAAAACAGCTCTATGGAATATGGTGACACATTAGTAATAAATGACAGTAATAACATCCACTAAGGAAACAGCAGAAATTTACTGAACCACAACTTCCTGATGCCTTTACCTGTCAAAAGGATATTTCTATAACTCCAGAACTCTACGTAGAGGGCAAGACCAATAAGCCCACTACTGTGTAAAACATACTAAAATAGTTAATACAACCATATAGACAGCTAATGTATCTTTTTTATGTTGTGTTTCCTCCCTGAAAGTGCAGAAACCCAGCTAATCGCATCTTAACCACTTCAGCCCCGGAAGGATTTACCCCCTTCCTGACCAGAGCACTTTTTACAATTTGGCATTGCGTCGCTTTAACTGCTAATTGCGCGGTCATGCAATGCTGTAACCAAACGAAATTTGCGTCCTTTTCTTCCCACAAATAGAGCTTTCTTTTGATGGTATTTGATCACCTCTGCCGTTTTTATTTTTTGCGCTATACACGGAAAAAGACCGAAAATTTTGAAAAAAAATTATATTTTCTACTTTTTGTTCTAAAAAAATCCAATAAACTCAATTTTAGTCATACATTTAGGCCAAAATGTATTTGGCCACATGTCTTTGGTAAAAAAAAATGTCAATAAGTGTATATTTATTGGTTTGCGCAAAAGTTATAGCGCCTACAAACTAGGGTACATTTTCTGGAATTTACACAGCCTTTAATTTATGACTGCCTATGTCGTTTCTTGAGGTGCTAAAATGGCAGGGCAGTACAAAACCCCCACAAATGACCCCATTTTGGAAAGTAGACACCCCAAGGAAATTGCTGAGAGGCATGTTGAGCCCATTGAATATTCATTTTTTTTGTCCCAAGTGATTGAATAATGACAAAAAAAAAAAAAAAATTACAAAAAGTTGTCACTAAATGATATATTGCTCACACAGGCCATGGGCATATGTGGAATTGCACCCCAAAATACATTTAGCTGCTTCTCCTGAGTATGGGGATACCACATGTGTGGGACTTTTTGGGAGCCTAGCCGCATACGGGGCCCCGAAAACCAATCACTGCCTTCAGGATTTCTAAGGGCGTACATTTTTGATTTTACTCCTCACTACCTATCACAGTTTTGAAGGCCATAAAATGCCCAGATGGCACAAACCCCCGCCCCCAAATGACCCCATTTTGGAAAGTAGACACCCCAAGCTATTTGCTGAGAGGCATGTTGAGTCCATGGAATATTTTATATTTTGACACAAGTTGCGGCAAAGTGAAAATTTATTTATTTATTTATTTATTTTTTTGCACAAAGTTGTCACTAAATGATATATTGCTCACACAGGTCATGGGCATATGTGGAATTGCACCCCAAAGTACATTCTGCTGCTTCTCTTGAGTACGGGGATACCACATGTGTGGGACTTTTTAGGAGCCTAGCCGCGTACGGGACCCCGAAAACCAATCACCGCCTTCAGGATTTCTAAGGGTGTACATTTTTGATTTCACTCTTCACTGCCTATCACAGTTTCGGAGGTCATGGAATGCCCAGGTGGCACAAACCCCCCCCAAATGACCCCATTTTGGAAAGTAGACACCCCAAGCTATTTGCTGAGAGGCATGGTGAGTATTTTGCAGCTCTCATTTGTTTTTGAAAATGAAGAAAGACAAAAAAAAAATTAGTTTTTTCTTTTTTTAATTTTCAAAACTTTGTGACAAAAAGTGAGGTCTGCAAAATACTCACTATACAGCTCAGCAAATAGCTTTGGGTGTCTACTTTCCAAAATGGGGTCATTTGGGGGGGTTTTGTGCCACCTGGGCATTCCATGGCCTCCGAGACTGTGATAGGCAGTGAAGAGTGAAATCAAAAATTTACGCCCTTAGAAAGCCTGAAGGCGGTGCTTGGTTTTTGGGGTCCCATACGCGGCTAGGCTCCCAAAAAGTCTCACACATGTGGTATCCCCGTACTCAGGAGAAGCAACAGAATGTATTTTGGGGTGTAATTTCACAGATTCCCATGGCATGTTTGAGCAATATATCATTTAGTGACAACTTTGTGCAAAAAAAAAAAAAATTTGTCTCTTTCCCGCAACTTGTGTCACAATATAAAATATTCCATGGACTCGACATGCCTCTCAGCAAATAGCTTGGGGTGTCTACTTTCCAAAATGGGGTCATTTGGGGGGGGTTTGAACTGTCCTGGCATTTTATGCACAACATTTAGAAGCTTATGTCACACATCACCCACTCTTCTAACCACTTGAAGACAAAGCCCTTTCTGACACTTTTTGATTACATGAAAAAATTATTTTTTTTTGCAAGAAAATTTGAACCCCCACACATTATATATTTTTTTAAAGCAAATGCCCTACAGATTAAAATGGTGGGTGTTTAATTTTTTTTTTTCACACAGTATTTGCGCAGCGATTTTTCAAACGCATTTTTTGGGGAAAAAACACACTTTTTTACATTTTAATGCACTAAAACACACTATATTGCCCAAATGTTTGATGAAATAAAAAAGATGATCTTAGGCCAAGTACATGGATACCAAACATGACATGCTTTACAATTGCGCACAAACGTGCAGTGGCAACAAAATAAATACATTTTTAAAAGCCTTTAAAAGCCTTTACAGGTTACCACTTTAGATTTACAGAGGAGGTCTACTGCTAAAATTACTGCCCTCGATCTGACCGTCGCAGTGATACCTCACATGCATGGTGCAATTGCTGTTTACATTTGACGCCAGACCGACGCTTGCGTTCGCCTTAGCGTGAGAGCAGGGGGGACAGGGGTGCTTTTTTTTTTTTTTTTTTTTTTCTTTATTATTTTTTTGCTTTTTTATCTTATTTTAAAACTGTTCCTTTCATATTTTTTTTTTTAATCATTTTTATTGTTATCTCAGGGAATGTAAATATCCCCTATGATAGCAATAGGTAGTGACAGGTACTCTTTTTTGAAAAAATTGGGGTCTATTAGACCCTAGATTTCTCCTCTGCCCTCAAAGCATCTGACCACACCAAGATCGGTGTGATAAAATGCTTCCCCAATTTCCCAATGGCGCTATTTACATCAGGCAAAATCTAAGTCATAAAATGCTCGTAGCTTCCGGTTTCTTAGGCCATTGAGATGTTTGGAGCCACTCTGGTCTCTGATCAGCTCTATGGTCAGCTGGCTGAATCACCGGCTGCATTCTCAGGTTCCCTGTTGAGACAGGAGAGCCAGAGAAAAACACGGAAGACGGTGGGGGGGGCATTCTCTCCCACTGCTTGTAAAAGCAGTCTAGAGGCTAATTAGCCGCTAGGATTGCTTTTACATGAAAGCCGACTGCTGGCTGAAAACAATGATACCAAGATGATACCTAAACCTGCAAGCATCATTCTGGTATAACCACTCAAAGTCGTGAATGGTGTACCTGAAGATAAAAAAATGGTTAACAATAAAGCACAGTAAACGGTAAAGTATAAAAAATTGCATACCTGAAAAGCAAACATGATAAAACATAATAACAATAAAACATTGCAGAATAGAATACAGTAAAAAAGAGCAGAACAATAGAGAGAATAGAGAGAGAGAGAATAGAGAGAGAACAATAAAACGACAACTATTATTTTTTATTTTATATTTTTGTTTGTGTTTTTTTTTTTTTTTACACTTTTTTTGTAACTGTAACTTTTATAACTGTAACCGGTTCCAGGTTCGGGTCTCTCAAAATGCGATGGCATCTTGGGAGACCCTGTGAAAGTGTGTCCTAGTCTGTGCAATGCTGTACCCTACGCTTATACTCAACTAGTGAATGGTAGTGTTCAAAACATTCACCAATGCAAAGACCAGGATTGACAGGAGGGACAATAATAGCGGGTGTCACGCCTATATCCACGTTTGCTGCAGACACAACATCTTTTTTGGGGGGGTTCGTTGGGTAGGGGTACTCGGGAGGACATAAAAATGCCTCTCATGCAGCCGACTGCATTTGGTTGGGGATGTGAATGGGGGAAGTACGGGCGCTGCAGAAGTGGTGGGTTCCCAATTAGGATTGGCGAATGCAGCAGGAAGGGCATTATGGGCACGACGGGCCTGTGTTTGTCTTTTTGGTGGCAGCGGGACACTATTTGTGCTTGCCACCTCACCAGCTTGAACTGCACTTATGGGACTCGCCACGTCACCAAGTGTTACTGCAGTGCTGGTTTGACTACGACCGGGGTGTACTAGGCTGCTGGTGCTTGCCAGTTCACCAAAACGCTACCAAAAAAACTGTTAGCGATCGCAGGGATCAGGCCTGACTCTGTGAACGCTGCAGTTATGCGTTTAGTGTTTTGTAAGTGACAGTGATCGATTGATACTGCACTTGGGTGGGCTGGGCTGGGCCGGGCGGAGGGGCAAAACGCTGGTGCTAGCAGGTATCTGGGCTGATCCTACTAACACTGCGTTTTTGGGAACCCTAAACTGCTGGGGACGCCAGTATAGATCTGATCGGATCAGATCAGATATTGATCAGTTCAGATACTATACCACTAAGGGAGGTGTACGGTGCGTGCGTGGGTGTTAGCGTTACTGGCACTAACCTGACGCTGCCTGGGGCTGGTGCTTGCCAGTTCACCAAAACGCTACCAAAAAAACTGTTAGCGATCGCAGGGATCAGGCCTGACTCTGCGAACGCTGCAGTTATGCGTTTAGTGTTTTGTAAGTGACAGTGATCGATCGATACTGCACTTGGGTGGGCTGGGCTGGGCCGGGCGGAGGGGCAAAACGCTGGTGCTAGCAGGTATCTGGGCTGATCCCGCTAACACTGCGTTTTTGGGAACCCTAAACTGCTGGGGACGCTAGTATAGATCTGAACGGATCAGATATTGATCCGATCAGATACTATACCACTAAGGGAGGCGTATGCTGCGTGCGTGGGTGTTAGCAGTACTGGCGCTAATCTGATGCTGCCTGGGGCGACGCATATCACCGCCGGGCGATCAGGGGGCTAAACCTTTATTCGGTAATAAACGGTGGGTGCCCTGACACTATAAAAAATAAACGAACTAACCAGCGTCACCCGTAACGGTTATACGGTGATCAGTGGTGAAAGGGTTAACTAGGGGGCAATCAAGGGGTTAAAACATTTATTAGATAGTATTTGGGGGTCCCTGTCGCTATAAAATGCTGACGGCGAACCTAAATATTTACGTCCCTAACTAGCGTCACCAGCGACACTAATACAGCGATCAGAAAAATGATCGCTTAGCGACACTGGTGACGGGGGGTGATCAAGGGGTTAAAACTTTATTAGGGGGGGTTAGGGGGGTATCCTAGACCTAAAGGGGGCCTAACACTCACTGCCCTAACACTGTAACTGTCACAAACTGACACCAATACAGTAATCAGAAAAAAAAAACCTGCTTGGTGTCAGTTTGTGACGGGGGGGGTGATTGGGGGGGGATCGGGGGCGATCGGGGGGGGGGGATCGGGGTGTTTTGTGTGCCTGGCATGTTCTACTGTGTGTGTAGTGTGTTGGTGCACTCACATTACAGTCTTCTCTCCTCGGCCCGGAACGGAAAATACCGAGCCGAGGAGAGATGACATCATTTCCTCTGCCTCTGTGTACAATACAGAGGCAGGGAAATGATCCCATTGGCTGGGAGCGATCGCGAGGGGGGGGCCACGAATGGATGGCCTCCCCCTCACCACCGATCGCCGGGGGAGATTTGCCGACCGCCGCAGGCACCGGGGGGGTCCGATCGGACCCCCCACCCGCGGGCAGGCAAGGACGTACCTGTAAGTCCTTTTGCCTGCCCGTGCCATTCTGCCGACGTATATAGTCGTGCGGTGGTCTTCAAGTGGTTAAAAGTTTATCACTCACAAATTAGTGTCTTTCAAGGGAGCATAATTCTCATGTAAACAAGGTTATTAAAGTGAACCTAACCTTGCCTATATTCTGCTACTGAACAAAATATAACAAGTAGCACAGTGTAATATTTAAAAAAAAATGCATTTGAAAATTAGCAACAGCCTTGTTTTTTTACAAAGAGCCAAGATGATTTAATAATGCATAGAAAAATGCAATTACCTTAAGGAAAATACAAAATATATGCACGCTCAACCAACAGAAGGTAATGAAAGGTAGCATTCCCCTTGGAAAACAAAGAATTTGGTGTTTTTGAAGAGACCTATCTTTAAACATTTAAATAAAAGTGACAGGAAATTGACAGCTGAATGACAGAGGGAGGGATAGGGCTGAAGGATATGGGGGAGGCTGGAGTGTGTGGAGATAGACTTGGGCAGAAGATGAAGCCCAAAATATATCTAAAGCTTAAAGTGTAAGTAAACCCTCCTGTTGTTTTCAGACAAGGAAGCTGCCATCTTTGCCTCTGTTTAATCCACAACTGCCATGATGCTGCACATGTGATCAATTATGACACCAGCCATTGGATGGTTTGACAGTTTGGTTGAGAGCACAACCAATGGGAGTGCTGCATTTCCGGCACATGCCAGAAATTAAACTGTTTTATGGCTGGGTTTACTACCGCTTTAAGTTCTAAGAGGTCTTCACATGGACACAAGGACTGATAAGAAGACTAGGCACAGATACTTGTAGGAACCTCAAGGTGTTGCCTAAAAACATTTTATAAAATGTCAGGGTCAAGAAAAAAAAGTGCAAAATGCAACTTAACATATAACATAAATAAAATAAAACCTACTATTATGCATGAGAATAATCACACATTGGCCTCTATAAATAGGAAAAAGAAAACCAAGTATTGAAAGGGTACTGATTACTGTGTATTGCAAAATATTCTAGAATTAACCAGATCATAACTGAGATATCATGTTTTGTGATCTGTGTGACCAAGTTGAATAATTTATGCCTATTTTGAAGAATGTATTTATTTCAGTATAATAAAGTGCAGTGTATCCTTTTGCCTATGCTGTACTTTTTACCAAAGGTTTCTTTGTTTCCTGAAAAAAGAAAGAAAGGGAAAATTAAAGGGACTGCCCTGAACAATCAAATGGGTGCTTTTGTTTTCTAACCTGCATTGTATTACAAAAAACATCAAACTACCTGTCTTTTAATAAAATATTACCATAGACCATGACTAAAGACATGAAATTATCCTCTTTCAAGGTACTAGCGGAGAAGGATGGCCTTACTTTGCTGGCCAAGTTTGAGAGAAATAGCATTAATCTGTTTTGTCTAACAGCTCTCTCCACCCATTGCATTGGAATAAACATGCACACTTGGACAATCCAAACCTGCATGTTTAAGTGACAACATGGTAAAAACTCTTTGACCAGGGTCTCTATGAATAACTGCCCTCAAAAGCCGTTGGCCTTCTTAAGAATGTAGGGTTGAATGTATAGGTTAACTGTACTGTACATTCCACAGAGTTGAATGAAAACAATGTTAATTTTAGTCTAGACATCAGAAGGAAAAAGTAAACTACACGACCCTCGGGGTTTGAAGTCTGGAAGTGCATTCCCTCCTCCCATGATATAATAACCCACTTAAACTAAATACAAGGCAGTTTCAGTAATCTGTTTTTGACAGCTTTGTAGTGAGAAAAACTTCAGTTCTGCAGGTGTGGTGCTTGACTCAACAGTGCACACACCAGAAATGAGACAGACACAGGAACATTAATATATTAAAATGAAAAGTATACTTTTAGTTTATCCTTTGTATATCTCAGCTGCTGAAGGGAAAGCATGGCATGTGTATAGTGAGATGTTATTGCAGGGTTTATCTTAAAATAATATTTGATATGCTTCCACATTTCATGCTTTTTGCATGCTTGCTCTGTTGTTTTTGTTATAGCATTTAATCTTGAGATTTCTAGATTAGTCATCATTGCTTCTTTGCTTCGAGAAAATCTGTACGGATAGAACTGTGAAGGCTGCCATTACTTACCTCATTTTAAAACTATTACATCAGCTTTTGCTACCTCACCCGTCTCTTTTGTCTCTATACTTTGATCCTCATACTCTCACTTGTCTCTCTAGCTGTGATCCCTACCACTCTCACCTGTCTCCCCTGTGTGTGTGGCTGCCTTCAACTATCCTACCCTCACCTGTCTGTCCTGTGTGTGTCTCTTCCTGATCTATCCTACCCTCACCTGTCTGCCCTGTGTGTGTCTCTGCCTTGGGCTATCCTACCCTCACCTGTCTGCCCTGTATATGTTTCTGCCTTGGGCTATCCTACCCTCACCTGTCTCCCCTGTGTGTGTCGCTTCCTGATCTATTCTACCCTGACTGTTCTCCTCTGTCTGTGTCTCTGCCCTTATCTTTCCTACCCCCACCTGTCTCTTTTGTGTCTCTGCCTGAACTATCCTACCCTCACCTGCCTCCTGTCTGTGTCTCTTCCCTTATCAATCCTATCCCCACCTGTCTGTGTCTCCTGTTTCTCCTGTTTCTCCTGTGTGTGTGTTTCTGCCCTAATCTATCCTATCTATCTTCCTAATTTTTGCTATTGGTTACTGGTGCTGACCATGCTATCCCTGTTCAAGCCCAGCTGTCCCTTTTTGGTGCTTGGTCCCTCTTGGGCTGTGTAATTTGGCAGTACATTATTTGCACATTATCAATCTTTGTTACTAGTTTTAAAGTGCTATATCCTAGGTACATTCCTAAATACAAAGGATCAGCCTTGCATAGCTAAAGTTCTTGTGACATGTCTGCTTTGGAGATCTGATGGGGAAACTAATCCAAAACTCCAGGAGCAGTACATATATTTTTGTGGCTGATATGACGTAAGGTTGTTTTTGAGGTAATGAACACAGTCTCTTTGCCTTGAAGAAGAATTTCAAAATGAGTCAGTTGTCCCACATCCTCACCTGCTTGAACGCCATTATGCTGGATCACTTTACAAGGTAGACTCAATTTCTATGCCAGGTGATGGGCAACTCTTTGTTATCTTCTATCTGGAATAACAGTTGGTTGGTTTCAAAATTTGGAGTACCCATGTAATACCCCCTCCTCCTTGCTTTTTAGGTTCACACCACTTGGTTTGGTAGTCCTACCACAGGCCGACGGAACTTTATTCTTACTGTTCCATATTATTATCTTACCATGTTTATATTGGATAGTTGAACTAAATGATATCGGAGTGATACAGTTTCTGAAAGAGTTATCCCATTGTCCAGTTGTACTTTCACATGAGATAGGAGGTCCTGAGGAAGCAGATAATTCCATAAACCTCGTCGACCTATGTTGGAAGGCAACATGATTTAAAATCATATTTCTGGAGTTTTCTTTACGGCTGATACAACCAGGTGACTTAAGTTGGAAGTTGAAAGTTGACCCAGCAGGGTGTCGATTCATGCCCCGGGCAGGGGGAGTATGAGAACAAAAGCTTGGCTCTGAACAAAAGCTTGGCTCCTGACCAACTGGTGTGATAAAGATTGAAATCCTTGATCAACCGGTTCCGGACCGGCCGTTGCAGTTATACTGCCCTGGGCGAGCCGTCGTAGCTGTACGTCAGCCCTTTAAGACGCAGCGCCTGCCGCGTGTGCCCACAGCCAATGCGAGTGCCCGGTGGGTGCAATGACCGTTGTTGCTGCAAGTGATGTTGCTATGGTAGGAATCAATGTTGGAGATCTGAATGAGGAATAATTAAATAAAAGTGCGGTAACTGCACTTGAAATTGATTCAGGAGTTGAAACAGTGGAGACTTCTGATGAGTCCATGGTTAGTTACTCCTCAGACAATGAAGGTGTAAAGTCTGTTGATTCTGATCATAGTAATGTTATGCAGCAATGTGAGTCTCCATCGCTATATGCTCAGAGAAGGGCCTATGCAGGGAGACCAGCTCTCAAATGCTTTGTTTGTAAAAAGGGGGGTCACATAGCAAAATATTGTTTGGTGGCTAATAATAACATGCAAAGGAAATTGCACTACCCTAACACTACACCAAGGTGTTGTGAAGTTTATTCTGCAAGATGGGGTAGCAATCCAAGGCATAGAGGCCATAGTAATGAAACCCAGGTCCCTTTTAAGATCCAAATGCTGAGACTACAAACCAAAAATAGTCAATTAAGACAAGAAAGGCATCACTATGTAGAACAGCTGCATAAACTCAAAAATGGAGATAGCGGAATGTTCATTCAAATATAGCACCGGGGGAAACAATGTTAGTAGCCCTTAGTGAGTCGCATGGATGGTAAGAATTTTCTGGTTAATGTTTCTTTGCTATGAATAAGGTTCAGTTGTGAGTTTCAGAGATTTGGCCTTCATGTTTGGAATATTATAGAGGACCTTGATATACTTTTAGTATTTTCAAGGATAAGCCTCTGGATCTTTATTTTTTTCTGTTATGGTTATTATTTTATTTTACTTTTTTCTCTTATTTTTATTTTTACATTTAAAAAAAATATATATTTTTTTTTTATTTTTGGTTATTTGTTTATTCATTCATGTTATTTTTGTTTTGTTCAGGTGGAAAAATTGTTAGGTTTAGTTCACCCGAAAGGGGGGTCATTGGCTATGCCCCCAAGAAGCAGCTGAAAGGGGCGTCATTGGCTATGCCCTCAATTAGCACCTGAATACGTTTTGTGTAAGACAAGAGTTGGTAGAAAGCCATTTTAGTGGCTGCAGTTATTGTAGTTTTTTTGTGTTTGTTTTCATTCAGGTGGAAAAAGTTCCAAAATGTTTAGGTTTTGTCCACCTGAAAGGGGAAGTAGTGCATAGGTTTTAAGTAACAGATAAATGCATTGTTCTTTTAGCGTTTAAAATGAGAAATTTTGAGAAGCAACATTCAAGTTAATTTTTTTGCTCATACCATTTAGCGTTAGCGCGTTAGCACGTGCGCATTGTATGGAAGCGCCATTGTGCATGCCCTCTCTGAATCTCATTTGTCTCTGACTAAGGTTCCCCGCATGGGTATTGGCATTAGAGGAACTAATGGCAGCTGCTGCACGGAGACGGGTGCTTGCTGTGTGAGTTCTCTGACATTGCCCCCTTTTTAGGGGCAGCCTCCGGATGCCCATTTGAGCCCTCTTCTCTGGATGGGAACGATGAAAGGCCTGTATCAGTCTCTGAGCATGGAGATTGGTTTCAGGTTCCCAGGAATTTTCCTCCGAGCCAAATCCTCTCCACTTGATCAGGTATTGATTCTGCCCTTGTCGTTTCCTACAATCCAAGATGGCTTCAATCTCAAACTCTTCTTCCCCATCCACCATTATAGCTTCTGGGGGTCCCACTTCACGATCTGGAAAGGGATTCGCTATGTCAGGCTTCAGTAGCGAGGCATGAAACACAGGGTGAATCCTAAATGAGTCGGGAAGTTCAAGTTCATATGCTACCGGATTCATTTTCCTCTTGACTGGGAACCGTTCCAAGTATCTAGGTCCCAGTTTCCTGGAAGGGCATGCTAGTTTCAGGTTTGCCGTTAAAAGCCACACGCGGTCACCAGTCTTTAGGTCCAGTTCCCCCCTTCTTCTCTTATCAAAGAATTTTTTATTATTTTCCTGTGCCTTGGAGATTGTTGGTAGCAAGGAAGTTTAGTCTATCCTGGACAGCTGGCAAAGGAGAGTCCAGTTGTAGCACTGGCAAGAAAAAGGAATGGAAGCCATATTTGGAGAAGAAGGGTGACTGGTCTGTGGCAGAGTGGGTGGAATTATTAAATTCAAATTCAGCCAGGGGCAGCAGTGAGGCCCAATCTTCTTGGGTGAAGGAGGAAAAACAGCGTAGGTACTGCTCCAACGTTTGGTTAGTACTTCAGTCTGCCCGTTGGTCTGGGGGTGGTAGGCAGAGGAGAAACTGAGTTTGATACCCAAAGCTTCACACAGTGCTTTCCAAAACATTGTCGTGAACTGTACTCCATGATTAGAAACAATGTCACCTGGAATTCTGTGGAGTCTAACAATTTCTTTAATGAACACCCTGGCCGTCTCTGTTGCTGATGGAGTCCCCTTCATGGGGATAAAATGTGTCATCTTAGAAAGATGATCAACCACCACAAAGATGGATGAAAATCCTTCCGAAGGAGGAAACTCAACAAAGAAATCCATTGCGATCTTATCCCATGGTCTTTCAGGGATGGGCAGCGGTCTTAATAGTCCCCAAACCTTGTTTTTACTGTTTTTATTTTTGAGGCAGGTTAAACAAGAAGTAACATAATTCCTGCAATCCTTTGCTAGATTGGGCCACCAGAAATATCTTTGAACTAAGTCCATAGTCTTGTGTCCCCCGAAATGACCTGCCAAAGGATAGTCATGCCAGACCTGTAGGATGGTGGTGCGCAGGTCCTGTGGTACAAATATTTTATTTCCCTGCCAGTAAAGCCCATGTTTTTCTTGTAGGTTCCTGCCTGGGGGTAAGGAAGTTCTCAGGCATGCCTGATGGATCTGTGACACAAAATCAGATTGGGTTAACAGAAAATTTCCAGCTTGCAGGATAGTATCTGGAGGAGATGAAACTTCGGTCTCTGTGAACATGCGAGATATTGCATCGGGTTTAACATTCTTAAACCCTGGATGGTAAGTGATATGAAAGTTAAAGCATGAAAAAAAAAGAGCCCATCTCGCTTGTCTGGGTCTGAGGCGTTTGGCAGTTCTGAGATATTCTAAATTCTTATGATCCGTGAATATCAATATTGGGTGTGCTGCTCCCTCCAAGAGGTACCGCCACTCTTCCAAGGCTGATTTTATTGCCAACAGTTCTCGGTCCCCCACATCGTAATTTCTCTCCGAAAAACCTAGTTTTTTGGAAAAGAAAACCACGGGATACATTAAAGACTTAGATCCTTGGCGCTGGGACAGGATGGCCCCTACAGCACTCTTAGCCGCATCCACCTCCAGGATGTGCGGCAAAGCAGGATCAGGATGTTTTAATGCTGGAGCGGAGGTAAATAATCCTTTTAGCCTGTCGAAAGCAACTTGAGCTGCTTCAGTCCATTGAAAACAGTTTTGTTTCTTCGTGAGCTGTGTAATAGGTGCTATGATACCAGAGAAATTTTTGATACATTTTCTGTAGAAATTGGAAAACCTGATAAAATGTTGTATTCCTTTCTTGTTGGTTGGAGGTGGCCAAGACATTATAGCTGAGACCTTCTGAGGGTCCATTGCCACACCCCCAGTTGATATTACCAGACCGAGAAAGTGAATGGTCTGACGTTCAAATTCACATTTCTCGGCCTTAGCATACAGTCCGTTCTTTCTCAGTCTGTGGAGAACTTTCTTCACATAATTACGGTGTAATTCTAGGGAAATTGAAAATATCAGAATGTCATCCAGATAAACAATCATGAATAGGTCTAGGAAGTCTCTGAATATATTATTAACAAAATGTTGAAAAGTGGCCGGTGCGTTACAAAGTCCAAATGGCATAACAAGATATTCCAAGTGGCCCAAACGTGTCCGGAAAGCCGTCTTCCATTCATCCCCCTCATGGATTCTGATTAAGTTGTAAGCACCTCGTAAATCTAGTTTTGTAAATATTCTTGCAGAACAGAGTCTCTGGAAAAACCCTGGGATCAGAGGAAGAGGGTAGAGATTTTTGACTGTAATTCTATTCAATTCCCTGTAGTCTACGCATGGGCGGAGGGAATGATATTTTTTCTCAACGAAAAATATTCCTGCGCCGGCTGGAGGAGAGGAGTGTCGAATAAACCCTTTCCTGAGATTCTCGTCGATGTATTCCTTAAGGACCAGGAGTTCAGACTCTGAAAGAGGGAAGATCCTTCCAAAAGGGATTTCTGCCCCTGGTAACAGTTCGATTGGGCAATCATAAACCAGGTGAGGGGGAAGAGTATCTGCCTTCTGTTTGTCAAACACGTCCAGGAAGTTATGGTATACGGATGGGGCGAGTTTCTTGGTTTCAGATACAGATTTCAAGCAGCCAATGACTGGAACTACATGGTGGGAGGACTTGAGACAGTTCTGGAGACAATAGGAGGACAGGAAGATCACCTGGCCGGTAACCCAATTAATTTGGGGGTTATGGGCTTGCAACCATGGCATTCCCAGAATGAATAATGGAATAATGGGGAAGAGATGACACCCAGGCATAACAGTTCTTGGCGATCTGGCAAAGTGTCCGCGGACAGAGGTTGAGTTTCATGGGTAATAGGCCCGATTTGATGCTTGACCCATCAGCTAGCCGTATGGAGAGTTGCTGTTGTTTGGGTTGCAGAGGAATGTTGTGCTGCTGGACGAAGACATAGTCGATGAAGCAGCTGCAGGCACCTGAGTCAATTATAGCCTGGACCCGGATTGCCCCTTCTGGAAACTGTAGTGAGACAGGAACAGCAATGTTAGCAGATCTTGTTAAAGTCAATAAGTCTTGTTAAAGTCAATCGTGAGGAGAGGAGTCAAACTTACAGGTCTTGTTGGGGCACATGCTTGCGTAGTGGCCGGCTCCCCCGCAATACAAACAGAGGTTGTTCTGATGACGACGCTGTTTTTCCTCTGGTGACAATGGTGAACGAAGCAGGCTTATCTGCATTGGCTCTGGGGCCTCAGAAGTGGCAGTAGGTAGTGGGAAAGCAGGAATAGATGGACTGCTAGGTACTTTGGGCAGCATCCACATGGGATGAAATTGGCTGGTCCTCTCAGATCTTTGTTCCCTTAAGCGGCGATCGATCTGTATGGATAACTGGATCAAATTTTACAAAGAACTGGGAACCCTAACTCGAGCCAGCTCATCTTTAAGTGCTTCAGAGAGTGCTAGACGAAACTGGTAGTGGAGAGCGGCATCGTTCCATTGTGTATCGGAACTCCATCGCTTAAAGTCTGTTACATAGTCCTCCACCGGCCTGGCTGGAGGGCATGAAGGCTGGCTTCCGCTGTTGTGGTATGCTGGGGGTCATCATATAACTTGGCCATTTCATCCAGAAAAGAGTCCATATAATTCAAAAGAGGACTGGCTTGTCCATCAAGCGGTGAGCCCAGGTTTGGGGTCCTCCCTGGAGTAGTGAGACGATGAACCCCTCTTTAGCACTTTCCAAAGAGAAGGTGCATGGTTGTAGCAGGAAGTATAACTGGCATGCATTCTTGAAGGCACGGAACTTGCTGCGATCACCCGAGAACCTCTCAGGTGTAGGAACTCGAGGCTCTGGGGGTGGCACCACTACTGTGGGTACTAACGCTGATGCTGCAGGAATGGAGGGCAAAGGTGCCGTGGCTGTCAGATGTGCTAAGGTGCCTTGAGATAGTGACTCTACTCTTTGTTCAAGTTGACGATAGCCATCTTGTAGGCCCTGGACTGCCTGGGTGAAGGCTGCAAGTTGCTGGCACAGTGCTTCCAAATGTGAGGTCCCCCTTTCGGGCTCCATGTGGCTGGATCGTACTATCACGTACCTTACAGCGGAGCCTGAGATGATGAGGGTGGCCTCATGCATGGTTCCAGTCCAAGCACCACTGGTGGTGGGTACAGGAAATGCAAGGGCATTGAAAGGGTGCAGGTGCCTGCAGGCAGAAGGCTGGAGCTTGGAGGAACACAGGAACCTCTGCTGAGAAGATGTGGAAACTGATCACCAGACTTGTTCAGAGGAAACCAGATCAGGATCAACTGCAGAATCAGGAACAGGCAAGAGTTGGCAACTGGCTGTCAGCGGGGTACAGAATCAGAAGGCAAAACCGTAGTCAGGAACAGGCAGAAGTTGGCAACAGGCTGGCAGTGGGGTACACAATCAGAAGGCAGAGCCGTAGTCATAAGTCCAAGCCAAGGTCGGTATTGCAGCTAGAGGCAGATTTAGCAGGCAGGGAAGATCCAAGAGAATGGTCAGAGGATAGCTGGGTTTTCAGGAACAAAGGTCAGTCAGGCAGAGTAGTAACAGGAACACAGGGACAAGCTGAAGATGATCCAGCACTGATACTAGGCAGGCTCCCTGTTTATATAGGGCACTGTGTGCCAGGATTTGCAGAAGCGTGCATGCGTGTGCGTTTGTATGGAAGCGCCATTGTGCATGCCCACTCCGGATCTCATTTGTCTCTGACTAAGGTTCCGCGCATGTGCATTGGCATTAGCGGAATGGGGGTTGGCAGCTGCTGCATGGAGATGGGTGCTTGTTATGTGAGTTCTCTGACAGATGCATAGCGCTCTCAGAGGTAGGACGTTCAGACAGAAGGGCGCCAACTCCAGTCTCAGAAGCATCAACCTCAAGGATAAAAGGTAACATAGGATCAGGAAGTGCCAACACAGGAGCAGAAACAAAGGCAGCCTTGAGACTCTCAAAGGCCTTAATAAGACCAACACTGTGGGTTACCATCCTTTCTGGTCATATCAGTCAGGGGCTTGACCAGAGGCGAGAAGTTGTAAAAAAACTTCCAATAGTAGTTGGCAAAGCCAAGAAAACGCTGCAGAGGACGTAAACCCACGGGTCCTGGCCACTGTAGGACTGCTGAAAGTCCTAGCAGTCCTACAGTAGAACCAGCGGTGGAAATGACATAACCCAGAAATTTTGTTCACAATGGAATTCGCACTTCTCCAATTTACAATAGAGATTGTTCTTTCAAGTTTCTGAAGCACATAACAGACATCTGTGTGGTGGCTCTGTTAAAAATAAGGACAAAACCCTAAGGCCTTGTGTGGATTACAGGGAGCCTAATAAAATAACCATAAAGAACCGCTACCCTCTTCCTCTAGTCCCTGAACTCTTCCAGGGATTCCGTACTGCTCGGATATTCACCAAGCTTGACCTACGGGGGGCCTACCATCTCGTTCGCATCCGAGAGGGTGACGAATGGAAGACAGCGTTCAGAACTCGCTTCGGACATTTTGAGTATTTGGTAATGCCCTTTGGACTATGTAACACCCCGGCTACATTTCAACATTTTGTAAACAATATTTTCCGAGAATATCTAGATTTCTTCGTCATCACTTACCTGGATGACATCCTCATAATCTAAACTACCCTGGAGCTTCATCGAACACACGTCAAGACAGTGCTACACCTATTAAGAAAACACAGACTCTACGTGAATGCGGAGAAGTGTGATTTTGAAAAGGAATCAATACAGTTTCTGGGGTTAATCATCTCCACGGGTGGTGTAGCCATGGATCCACAAAAGGTGCAGGCAATCCTAGACAAGAAGGGCGTGCAAAGATTTGTGGGCTTCACCAATTTCTATAGAAGGTTTTCTTAAAAACTGCTCTTCTATCATTTCACCTGTAACCCAAGTAACCTGTCTACATGCTCGGTTCCTGTGGTCTCCAGAAGCTTAATCTGCCTTCCACAAGCTGAAGTCTCTATTCACCTCTGCCCCAATCCTACAAAACCCTGATCCCGCTCTGCCTTACATGCTGGAAGTTGACGCCTCTGAATGTAGCCACTGGGGCAGTTTTTTCTCAACGCCAGGGGCCTAAGTCCTTATTGCATTCCGTGGCCTTCTCTTCACGGAAAATGAGCCAGTCTGAAAAGAACTATAACGTGGGTGATCAAAAACTTTTGGCCATTAAAACTGCCCTGGAGGAGTGGAGATATTTCCTTGAAGATGCCTCTCACCCTATAATGATATTCACGGACACAGGAACCTAGAGTATCTTCGCACTGCAAAGTGGTTAAGACCTCCACAGGCTCGGTGGGCTCTGTTCTTTGCTAGGTTTAATTTCCACATAACCTTCTGTTCTGGGTCCAAGAATGGGAAGGCTGATGCTCTGTTCCGAATGTTCTCTGATACTCCCGAAGAAGTAACTCCCAGCACCATCCTGTCACCACAGAACTTTCTCATGATCCAACCTGACCTGAGCTCCTCACTTAGACAGGCTTCCTCCCACTGCTCCGAACCAGAAGCATCTTCCCTAAGAAACCTGGATGGGTTCCTTCGTTACCAGGATAAAATCTTTGTTCTGCAGCAAGCCAGAATCCAGGTCCTAAAGACTTTGCATGACCGCCAACTTGCTGGCCACTTCGGGGTGCGAAAGACAATAGAGCTGGTCCAACGATCTTTCTGGTGGCCTTCTCTGAAGGGAATACATTAATTCCTGCACCACCTGCCAGCGAAATAAGGGGTCCAACGTTAAATCTTGGGGTTTGTTACGTTCATTGCCAGTGCCAGAGCAACCATGGAAGGAGATATCAATGGACTTTATTGTAGAGTTTCCTCCTTCAGAAGAGTTTACAACTATTCTGGTAGTCGTGGATCGTCTGTCCAAAATGGCTCACTTTTTGCCCATGATGGGTACACCATCTGCTGCAGACACGGCGAAGACTTTCATAAGAGAAATAGAGTACACAGCCTACTTAACAGTATTGTATCCCATAGAGGGGTACAATTTACCTCCAGGTTCTGGAAGGAGCTCTGCAAAATGCTGTCAATTAAAATACACCTATCTTCTGCCTATCACCCCCAAAGCAATGGTCAAACCGAAAGAACAAACCAAGCTTTAGAACAATACTTACGCTGCTTCTGCTCTTTTTTTCCCAGTACGATTATATGCAAACTCCCATGTCCGGGGTTCGCATATAATAATTCAATTCATGCAACCACTAACCAATCCCCCTTTTGGGCCAATTATGGGTTCCACCCCTCATTCCTGCCTAATGTCATTCCAGAGGTTTCAGTTCCAGCAGTTCAGGACAGGATAAACGCTATGCAGGCTAACTATCAGACCCTCCAGGTAACTATGCAAAGAGATCAAGAGAATTACAAGAAGCAGTACGACAAAAGAAGGAAAAACCCTGTGTTTAAAGTTGGAGACAAAGTATAGCTCTCTTCAGCAAATCTGAGGCTTCCTTGTCCCTCCCGGAAGTTGGAACCTAGGTTTATCGGGCCATTTGTAATTAAATGAGAAATTAACCTGGTAGCATTTGAACTGGCATTACCAAGTTCCTATAAGATACATCCAGTATTCCATGTTTCCTTGCTTAAAGCCGTTGTTTCTAGTCCTTTTCCAGGAAGAGAAGAAGTTCCACCACCTCCAGTCTCAGTGGGAGATGAAACAGAATAAGAAGTAGAAGCCATTCTGGACTGTCGTCGGAGAGGTAGGACAATTCAATTCCTTATCAAATGGAAAGGTTATTCTGTAGAAGAAAATTCTTGGGAACCAGCAAACAATATTCACGCCCCTGACTGTTGCAGAGCCTGTTATGCCAAGAAATGGGCCCGATTGGGCATCCGGAGGCTGCCCCTTGGGGGGGGCACTGTCAGGGAAATGGCCATAGGACTGGCAATCCTGCCAGTACCCGTCATGGTCGAGCACAGGGTACTGGCAGGATTGCACGGCTGGTGCGCACAGGTGTGAGTTAGCACGTGCGCACAGTGACAGTTGTTGGCACCCTCTGGCCTATTTAAGCCAGCTGCAGATGCATGCAGATTGCTGGATTATCATCAGCTTCCTGTGTCCCCTGTACTTGCTGGCTGTATCTGATTCCTGTTGACTACTCGGCTTGCCTGACTTTACCTGCTCTCCACCTGCACCGACTCCCGGCTTGGATCTGACTATTCTCCAGTCTCTGTACCTGTACCTTTGCTTGTCCGCACGGTGTTTGACCCCTGGCTTGGCTACCGACTCTGTTCCTGATTAATCCTGTTGTACCTCTTCTCGGACTGACCCCGTTGTGTATGACCCCTGGCCTGGCTTGAACTTGTTCCTTGTTGCTCCACTGGGATCCTTTCTCACACGGCTGCCAATCAGTTATACGAGCGCACCCCAGCTGCCCGCAGCAACCCAGCTACCCAGCAACAGCACTTGGCAATCCGTGCACCTTTGGGCACCGTACTCCCTGTCTCACTCCCAGGGGTATGCTGCACTTGGCCACAAAGGGCGCCCTCTCAGCAATGCGGCCTCGCATCAAAGACTTGACAGGTATAGTGTGACATGTGTGTATTTTAGGTTAGTAATATGGGGGAGTAAGGCCCTCGTCGAGGTCCTGTATCTGAAAGCTGGTTAATATGTTGCTTGGAGTGTGTGCTGGTGAATGGTGAGTGAATGGACACCCCTTGTCTGTATTGCACCCTGTTGTGAACATACCAAAAAGGAGAAGACACAGAATGGTGACATGGAAGCTGTCGCTGAAGAATGATGGTGGTGTGCCACGCAGTGGCAAAGCGGCACATGTTGGGAAGTACAACACATTAAGACAGTTATGGACTGTTCCATAGGAGCTGTTTCTGAAGCACATGTTGGAAAGCGCAACACGTTAAGACAGTTATGGACTGTTCCATAGGAGCTGTTTCGGAAGCACATGATGGAAAGCGCAACACGTTAAGACAGTTATGGACTGTTCCACAGGAGCCGTGTCTGAAGAAGGGTGATATGCGCCCTTTAGGCGCAAAGTGGCTATGTTGGAAGGCAACATGGTTTAATATCATATTTCTGGAGTCTTCTTTCTGGTTGATACAACCAGGTGACTTAAGTTGGAAGCTGAAAATTGACCCAGCAGCAGGGTGTCGATTCATGCCCCGGGCAGGGGGAGTATGGGAACAAAAGCTTGGCTCCTGACCAACTGGTGTGATAAAGATTGAAATCCTTGATTAACACTCTGCAGGCAAGCTTCAAAGAGGGCCACTGCTGCCAAAATGATTAATGGAGTTGGGCTCCAGAAGATCAAAGGGCTAGCTATCACTGAAGATGACCTGGTCACATAGCGATGATTCATGGACGAATACTGCCCCTAGAGGCCACTACAGCAGGACGGACAGAGAAATAATATTAAAGAAGCCTCCTAACTATTTTGGATTGGACAGAATACTACATGGCCTGGCAATGGGGTGGTGTCTGGGCAGTGTATGAATGGGGTTTAAAACTGCACACAGAGTGGAAGAATCTCTTGCTGGCTCTCTTGCTTCTTTTAGCCTCATGGCTCTCTCTTGCCATTTTGAGCCCAGCTGACGAGACAATATCTAGAGAACAAACTTACGTAACGTATTATTGATTTTTTTGTATTTTATATGCTCTGTAATATTTTCCTTTTTTGTTTTTATGTTAGCCCTTTTATTTTTCTTGGGAAATAAATAAGACGTTGTTTTACTAATCAGTGTGTTTGTTTTTCGAAGCTAACCTTATATCATTGCACTATCAACAGTAACATTATCAGTTTTAATAGACTAGCTAACTATAGTGCCCCGTACACACGATCGGACATTGATCGGACATTCCGACAACAAAATCCATGGATTTTTTCCGACGGATGTTGGCTCAAACTTGTTTTGCGTACACACGGTCGCACAAAGTTGTCGGAATTTCCGATCGCTAAGAACGCGCTGACGTACACCACATACGACGAGACTAGAAAAGGCCAGTTCAGAACCAAGCGCGGCACCCTTTGGGTTCCTTTTGCTAATCTGGTGTTAGTAAAAGTTTGGTGAGAGACAATTCGCACTTTTTCAGACTTGTGGTTTTCAGATCGTTTTCTGCTGTTCAGTTTGTGCTTCTGGGTTTGTATCTGCTCTTTAGTGCGTGCAGCAAGCTACGCATGACTCAGTCATTGTGTTCTTGTTCATTCATTACTGTTTTTCAGGTCGCTCTTCACAGGCCTTGCTGTTCTTCAGTGCGTTCTGTTACTACGTTCTGAGCAGCCGACCGTTTTCTAGCCATGTTGCGTATATGTACTCCTCGTAGAGTTCGTGCTGTGCAGGGGCTTGGTGTTGGGGTCCTTACCTTGACACAAGTCCAGTCCATGAACAGGGTGGGGAGGAGTTCATGGACCAAGAATTGGTTGCTTCAGCGTGACCAGTTCTGTCATATGCCTTTGCTCCGTGAGATCCGTGAGGATAATAATTCTGATGATTTCAGGAACTTTCTCCGGATGACGGACCCCGTATTTCACCGTTTGTTGGCTTTACTGACCCCTTGTATCAGCAGGCAGGATACCTGCATGAGGCAAGCCATCACTCCGGAGCAGAGGTTAGTCACCACCCTGCGGTACTTGGCGACGGGGAGAAGCCTGCAGGACTTGAAGTTCTCGACAGGCATCTCCCCCCAGGCTCTGGGGATCATTATCCCAGAGACCTGTTCTGCCATCATCCAGGTCCTGCAGAAGGAGTATATTAAGGTAAGATTTTTATCCTTTAATATCACATTTTATTGCATTTAACGTTTGATAATATATTGTATTTCTTTCCTCATTCCCTAATTACCCTGATTGGAATATGCTGTGAATGTCCCCTTTGTCCTCATGCATGCTGGATTTTTATGTTCACTTACCTCCCCAGAATGCTCTTCTGGCCCTATATTCACCTCATGTAGTCACTTAACAATGTATTTTGTCAGCTCCATAGTAGTGCTTTACCCTAAATACACCCTAAAATGTTTTGAAATGTGATTTGTGCTTTAAATTCAGGCAGAGTGCCAGAGGCTTTTTTTTGGGTGTCCCCAAATCATTTGGAACCCTCCCTCCCCCCAACGGCTAAGTCAGCTGATACCAATTCTCTATCTATCCTCAATCATCTATCTGCTGACTTTGGCAAACCCATACACACTATACCCATCTCTTTTGTGCCCAGATTTATGGATTAATTCCCCAAAAGCATGTAGTGCAAGGGCCTGCCTGTATACTTTCAAATGGTACTGTTTAAAGTTTTTGTATCCTATTATTATCTTGATAGGTAATAGCAGAATGTCCAAATGTGCTAAAATATATACAGTGTGTATTTATATCTTTGTATTATGACACTTCTTACCTGTCCAGTGGGCTGCCAATAGTGTAACTAAGGAGGGGCTGGCCAAAATATGACCCATTATTTAGGCATTCATCTCTCAATGAAGTGGAGAGGGTTACCTGTCCAAGAGCTCCCCCCCTATAATGTTAGAAATGGCCCATGAGAGGGGGGGAGGAGAAATCTGATAGTTGTACCTTATACTTTGGTCTTTAAAAACTCCCTCCAAAAAATGTTATCTTGATGTTGGCCAAGAATGTTTGTGTGTAATCTGCTTTCCCTGTTTATATGCAAAATGACTAATTTTTTTTTGTTTTGACTCCATAGTTTCCTTTCACGCCACAGGAATGGCAGACTGTGGCCTCCCATTTTGCCCAGCGGTGGGACTTTCCTAACTGCGAAGGGGCAATTGATGGGAAACACGTCCACATCGTCCCACCACCCAACTCGGGGTCGTACTATTACAACTACAAGGGGTTCAATAGTATTGTGATGTTGGCGGTGGTGTCGGCTACTTATGAGTTCCTGTATGTGGACGTGGGGAAGAATGGCTGGATGTCCGATGGTGGAGTCATCACCCAGTTCTACAGGCGTCTCCAGAATGGCAGCTTGGACTTGCCACCTCCAGAAGACAATGTGGAAGGACTCCCATTCGTCTTCGTTGTGGATGAAGCATTTGCACTTTGGGGTCCATCTTATGAGGCCATTCCCGATGAGGACCCTCACCCCAGACCAGAGGGTTTTTAATTACCGGCTGGCCAGAGCCATAAGAGTGGTGGAGAACACGTTTGGAATCATGGCCAGCCGGTTCCCCTATTTCTTACACCCATACATATGGCGTAGTACAAACTGAATCACATTATCCTGGCGTGCTGTGTTCTACACAACTTTTTATGGCAACATTCTGCCAACTATGCTGGCTCAGTTGGGCCTGAGGCCGGAATTCAAAATGAACCAACCCTGACGGCGCTTGAAAGTGGCCATCCTGGCTTGCCCCCCCTGAGTGCCCGTGATGTCCGGCTAAGATACCTTGAATTCTTTGCGGGTAAGGGGGCTATCAATATGCCAGACATTGTCTAAAACCTTTTTCAAATGAAAAAAAAATAATCAAATCTTTGGTGACATTTACTGCTTGTGTTTGTTTTAGCTGACCCTGAGAGAAATGTGGTGAGTCCTGAAAATGGCGTGATTGTGTAACATTACAAAGCACTGTTGGGTGTTATTTACTAAAGGCAAAGACACTTTGCACTACAAGTGCAGTTGAAACTGCACTTGTAGTGCAAAGTGGATTTGCCCTTAGGAAATAACACCCATTGTCACAAAAACAGCAATTAGAGCACCACAAAAGTGTTGTAGCGTTGAGACAATAATCCACACATTCTTGATTAACAATCTTTTTAAAACCAGCACAATCACTTGTGCATTTAGAAAAGGTTTTTAAAACAAACCAACATGTTTGTTGTATAACAATTTTTGGGGTCACATTAGAAAAAGTAGAAATGTCCATTTAAGATAAAACAGACATGTTTAAAACCAACAAGAAAGACACAAATCTTGAACTTACAAAGTTCACATTTGGAAGAACTTGAAGGCAATATCAGACATTAGTATTTACAAACTGTGTTTGATATTGCATTCAGATGGGGTGAAGTCACCCCAGGAAAAGCCAAATTTTGAAGATGCACACAAATATCCGAATGTCAACATGTGCTATCTGCCATCATGGGGGATCAAGGGACGTGTTTTGGGGGTGCAACCCCTTCCTCTCAGCTACTTTATTATTGAGGAAGGGGTTGCACCCCCAAAACACATCCATTGATCTCCCGTGATGGCAGATAGCACATGTTGACACACTGTGTGCATCTTCAAAATTTGGCTTTTCTCCAATTTGTCAAAAAATGTTAAAAAATTGTAGCACACCAAAAAATAAAGGGATTTGGAGGGGTTTTAAACTCTCCCTAAAACATCAATGATGTTCTTATTTTTTTGAAGAACATCATTGATGTTTTTCTTGATGTTTTCCAAGTCCCTATTACACCCCATGATCTCCCCGATCAGGATCTGTGCACTTTCCGAGGTGAAAGGATCAGGATCCACAACATCACGATCACCAAAAAAATTATATTATAAATATGCCGGCATCCATCTCTTACCTGAGCCTGTGGTCGCACACTCACCTGTTGTGGTGCCAATTTCCACCACGTCTTCCTCCTCCTGCTCTCTTTGTCTTGGGTGCATTTCCCCTTCTTCCAGAGGTGGGGGGTCTCTGGTATCCTCTGATGAGGGGTGTCCTCCGAGTCTTTTCTCCCCTATGTAAAAAAAAAATGGTAAACTTAGAACACAGATATTTGATGGCAGAACTATAAATATGAAACATTGTTTGGAAATGGGGTACAATTTTTTTTGTGGGCAGAGTTCCAAGATGTAGCATTTTTCTTGTCTTTTGTCAAGCTAGAATGCTTTACCTGTCTTGTACAAGCTTCACAGATGGAGACACCCCTATAGTATACACTGGAGCACCTGTGTGGGCCCCCTAATAAAAAGGGTGTTCTTGTGTCCCACACTAGTGCTCCAGCATCCAGCTGTGAAAACTGCTGCTGAGTGTCCTCTCCTTACACAGAATCTAGTTTGCATTTCATTCTAGTTACAAACCCATCTACCCAACCAAATTAGTTTCAGACAAGTAGGCCCTAAAAAATGTGGCCAAATGCATATGGCCAAAACCATGGTGTTTTCTAGGCTGAACGAACAATGTTTGATACGAACGAATAATGTGCCCATGAACATGAAAGCTGCCATTTTAAACTGTACAACAGTTAAGAAAAGCACATGGAGCAGCACGAACCTAATAAAAATAAAGAATAGGAACACAGCACAACTACAAAAACTAACACAAAAAAGTTTTTGCAGCACTCTCCGGATCTTTCTGTACTGCTTATGCTCTCTTAATTTGAGGTCCGACCACCACTTCCTGAACCGATCTTTCGATCGTCGTACCCGGAAATTCCGGTGCAGACTCTTGACCACTTTCGCCATGATCTTGGCCTTTCTGACATTGGGGTTGGGGTAAGGTCCATACTTCCCGTCATAGTCGGCCTTCTTCAGGATGTCGACTATCTGCAACATCTCCCCAAAGGACATATTTGAGGCCTTAAATCTTCTCCTTCTGGATCCAGACGTTTCTGGCTCCGGGCTTTCCTCCTCCTCCTCCTCGTTGCTGTAATTAGCACGCACCTGCTGTGTCTCCGCCATGTGCTCTTCCCCCACTGCGCTGAATGAAAAGGGGCGGGGAATAGACTAGAAAGAACGTCAGGGGCGGGCGGCGTTACACGCATGCGCTGTGTGTATAAAGCATAACACGCGTGCGTAGTACGTACTATCTGTGAGCGGAGGAAGGAGTATCGGAGGCGCCGATCGTGATAACGAAGGTAAGATCTAAACTTGGGCCTATACTGCTTCTACATCGAGGCCTATATTGTAACAAGAATAGGAGAGTTTTGCCTGACATTAGGGTTTGTCTCGTGTTGTGTCTTGCAGATAAAATGGATGGCTTCAATGACCACAACTTCCTCCCCCTGTTCATAGACAAATACAGGGAGCTGCCCTGTCTGTGGCAGGTCAAACACCCACATTATAATCATAAACAAAAGAGGCAGACAGCACTGGAGAAACTGCTGGAGTTGGTGAGGCTGGTGGTCCCCACAGCAACCATCCCCTATTTAAAAGCCAAAATTGGTGGCCTGAGGAGCACTTATCTAAGGGAGGGCAAGAAGGTCACAGATTCCCAGAGATTCTGAGCTGCAGCAGATGACATTTATGGCCCCAGGCTGTGGTACTATGAGAGACTGAAATTTCTGTCAGACCAGACTGGAGTCAGGGAATACCTCTCAACCCTTCCTTCCACTCTTCCTTCCACCCCAGCTGAGGCTTCCGATGTCCAACCTGGGACTTCCAGCCAGGAAGAAGTGGAGGAGCCCAGCTTGAGCCAGGTATAGCATTGTTCTACAGATTTCTAGTCAATAAAGAAATGATGTTTACTAGATGTTATTATTGATCACTAATTGTTGATTTAAGAAAGTGTTTTACATATCAATAGACAGTAGTTTTGAAAAATAATTGGGACAAGACTGAAAAATGCTGGGCTTAAAATGATAGTCTTTTGTATTTGTTAACATTCAATTTGCAACAATCATGAGGTGAAAATTGTGTGTGATTGATGAATAAAAAACTAAAATGATGTCCCTTTTTTATACACAGGAAGACCTCAGCCAGGACGAGGCTGTGGAATGTGGCAGCCAGGAGGAGGCTGTGGAATGTGGCAGCCAGGAGGAGGCGGGGCTAAGTGGCAGCCAGGAGAAGCCTGGGACCAGTAGGTGCCTGACCGAATCGCAGGTTCCTCCCCTCCGCCTTCCATACAAAAGACCGAGGAAGGGGAGTCACGTTCAGGATTCAGCGCTCAGGCTCATTCAGGAGGCTTCTGCATCCCTCAGAGCCACCCCCACTCCTGAAGAGGCCTTTGCCTGCATGGCTGCCACCAAACTGCAGGGCATGCAGGAGGGTCAACGCAAGCTGTGTGAGGACCTTCTGTATAAAGTCCTAACTAAGGAGGTGAGTGGCGAAATCACACCCAATACCCACCTGAGTGAGTTGGCCCATCCCCCTCCTCCTCCTCCTGCTGCCACATCTCCAACACCAGAGCCACAGCGTGGAAGAAAGCGTGGAAGGAAGACCAGAGAGTGATGGCCTGGGATCAGTCTGGTCTGGCCAAAGATGCAGTCTCTTGTATGACCACAGCCTGGGGACACAGATGTTATCTGCTGCTTTCTGGATCTCTGGGACTTCTGGACCAGACTGCACTCCCTTAGATATGGAATCCTCAGGCCACCAATTTTGCCTGGAAATTATTGATGTGTGCCCTGGGGGCCAAAGGCTTCACCAATTTCTGCTGTTTCTCCAGCATTGCCTCCCTCTTTGTTTGGTTGTGAGCCCTTAATAAAGGATTTTTTTCTTTCAATTATACTTGCCTATGTGTGTTTTCCTTCAAAAAGGACAGTTTGTGAGGAGGCAGGTACATTTCGAATATACAATGTGAAATTAACAAGAGACACCAACACCAAACAATCTCCTTGAGATTAAATAATACAAGATAATAATGGTGTTGTGGTAACTTGACACACAAAACACACACAAAAATATTCTGGAGTAAAACACACAAAAACACAAAATAAAAACAGCCTTGAAAAAAATACAAACCCCAAAAAAAAATAAAAACAGCCTTGAAAAAAATACAAAACAAAAATAAAACAACAAAATAGAAATTTGGCCAGATGTGACAAATCTAAATATATTGAGGGAATCCCGATAAATAATAAAGAAATACGTTTGTGAGAAGTCTGTGTGAATATGAGCAGCAAAACTACTTCATTCTTACATTATAAAGAAGAAGAGAGTACGCTGTATTATTATTATTATTATTATACAGGATTCATATAGCGCCAACAGTTTGCGCAGCGCTTTACAACATGGGGCAGACAGTATACTTACAATACAAATCAATACAGGAGGGATCAGAGGGCCCTGCTCGTTAGAGCTTACAATCTAGAAGGGAGGGTCAAGTGGAGACAAAAGGTAATAACTGTGGGGGGATGAGCTGATGGAAAAAAATGAAAGTACAGTTGTTAGGTGTGGGTAGGATAGGCTTCTCTGAAGAGAAGGGTTTTCAGGGATCTTCTGAAAGCTAATAAAGTAGGAGATAAGCGGACAGATTGGGGTAAGGAGTTCCATAGGATTGGAGAGGCTTTGGAAAAGGCCTGGAGGCGAGGATGGGAGGAGGTGACAAGAGAGCTAGAGAGCAGGAGGTCTTGAGAGGAACAAAGAGAGCGAGTAGGTTGGTATTTAGAGACTAAGCTAGTGATGTAGCTGGGGGCGAAATTGTGGATGGCTTTGTACGTAGTTGTTAGAATTTTGAATTTAATTCTTTGGCCGAGCGGAAGCCAGTGGAGGGATTGACAGAGAGGAGTGGCAGACACAGAGCGATTGGTAAGGTGGATGAGTCTGGCAGCGGCATTCATAATGGATTGAAGAGGTGATAGACTATGTAGAGGTAAGCCAATGAGAAGGGAGTTGCAGTATCGAGGCGAGAGATGACCAGCGAGTGAATTAAGAGCTTTGTTGTGTCATTGGTTAGAAAGGGGCGTATTTTGGAGATGTTGCGGAGGTTGAGGCGGCAGGATTTGGACAGTGATTGGATGTGTTGCTTGAAGGAGAGTTCAGAGTCTAGGACTACACCTAGAACCTTGGCATGTGGGGATGCGCTTATAGTTGTGCCATCGATTTTGACAGAGAGATCAGGGGAAGAGGCATAGGGGGGAGGAAAAATTATAAGTTTGGTTTTGGCTAGACTGAGTTTAAGGAAGTGGTGAGACATCCAGACTGATATATCTGAGAGTAAATTACTGATACGTGAGGAGACAGAGGGAATGAGCTGAGGGGTAGAGAAATAGATTTGTGTGTCATCAGCGTAGAGGTGGTATTGGAAGCCATGGGAGGCTATCAGTTGACCCAGGGAGGCAGTGTATATTGAAAATAGTAGAGGTCCAAGAACAGAACCCTGAGGGACCCCAACAGAGAAAGTAAGAGGAGAGGAGGAAGAAGAGTTATAAGAAACGCTAAAGGTGCGGTTGGATACGTAGGAAGAGAACCAGCGAAGTGTACAGTCACAAAGACCAAAGGCGTGTAGTTTTTTGAGGAGGAGGGGGTGGTCAACCGTATCAAAGGCAGCAGAGAGGTCCAGGAGTAGGAGTACAGAATAGTGTTGATTGGTTTTGGCCGTTAGTAGATCGTTTGTTAGTTTTAGGAGAGCAGTTTCTGTGGAGTGTTGAGGACGAAATCCAGACTGAAGGGGATCGAGAAGGCCATTATCAGCGAGGTGGACCCTCAGTCGGTTGTAGACCAGACGTTCGAGGAGTTTGGATAAGAATGGGAGCAAGGAGATGGGGTATAGGTTGTTAAGATTGGATGGGTCCAGTGAGGGCTTTTTAAGTATGGGTCTGACAAGTGCATGTTTTAGAGAGTTAGGGAAGATGCCAGAAGAGAGGGAGACACTGAAGATGTGGGTTAGAGAGTGTAGTATAGGGCCAGAGGGTGAACGTAGCATTTGTGAGGGAACAGGATCCAGAGGGCAGGTGGTAAGGTGGACATTAGCAAGTAGTTTAGCAACTTCGTCTGTAGTGGTGGGGTTGAAAGAGGGAAATAATGATTGTGCCTGTGGGCATGAAGTGTAAAGCATGGAGGGTGTCGGTACAGTAGAGATCTCAGCGCAAATAGTATCAATCTTCTGTTTGAAGTGATTGGCGATCTCCTGTGCAGTGAGTGAGTTGGCGGGTGGAGGCGGTGGAGAACGGAGTAGAGAGTGCAAGGTGGAGAAGAGTTGACGGGGACTGGATGATAAGTTGCTAATGAGAGTGGTAAAATAGGTCTGCTTGGCAGAGAGAAGGCTGGAGTTGTATTTTTGGAGGGCAGATTTATATTGGTAGAAAACAATTTAAAACATTGCAGTGTGACGAAAGTGCTGTATCCATTCCGAACGCTAATTTTACCAGACCGAGCTGGACGCTCAGTCGGTTGTAGACCAGACGTTCGAGGAGTTTGGATAAGAAGGGGAGCAAGGAGATGGGGCATAGGTTGTTAAGATTGGATGGGTCCAGTGAGGGCTTTTTAAGTATGGGTCTGACAAGTGCATGTTTTAGAGAGTTAGGGAAGATGCCAGAAGAGAGGGAGACATTGAAGATGTGGGTTAGAGAGTGTAGTATAGGGCCAGAGGGCGAACGTAGCATTTGTGAGGGAACAGGATCCAGAGGGCAGGTGGTAAGGTGGACATTAGCAAGTAGTTTAGCAACTTCGTCTGTAGTGGTGGGGTTGAAAGAGGGAAATAATGATTGTGCCTGTGGGCATGAAGTGTAAAGCATGGAGGGTGTCGGCACAGTAGAGATCTCAGCGCAAATAGTATCAATCTTCTGTTTGAAGTGATTGGCGATCTCCTGTGCAGTGAGTGAGTTGGCGGGTGGAGGCGGTGGAGAACGGAGTAGAGAGTGCAAGGTGGAGAAGAGTTGACGGGGACTGGATGATAAGTTGCTAATGAGAGTGGTAAAATAGGTCTGCTTGGCAGAGAGAAGGCTGGAGTTGTATTTTTGGAGGGCAGATTTATATTGGTAGAAAACAATTTAAAACATTGCAGTGTGACGAAAGTGCTGTATCCATTCCGAACGCTAATTTTACCAGACCGAGCTGGACGCTCAGTCGGTTGTAGACCAGACGTTCGAGGAGTTTGGATAAGAAGGGGAGCAAGGAGATGGGGCATAGGTTGTTAAGATTGGATGGGTCCAGTGAGGGCTTTTTAAGTATGGGTCTGACAAGTGCATGTTTTAGAGAGTTAGGGAAGATGCCAGAAGAGAGGGAGACATTGAAGATGTGGGTTAGAGAGTGTAGTATAGGGCCAGAGGGCGAACGTAGCATTTGTGAGGGAACAGGATCCAGAGGGCAGGTGGTAAGGTGGACATTAGCAAGTAGTTTAGCAACTTCGTCTGTAGTGGTGGGGTTGAAAGAGGGAAATAATGATTGTGCCTGTGGGCATGAAGTGTAAAGCATGGAGGGTGTCGGCACAGTAGAGATCTCAGCGCAAATAGTATCAATCTTCTGTTTGAAGTGATTGGCGATCTCCTGTGCAATGAGTGAGTTGGCGGGTGGAGGCGGTGGAGGACGAAGTAGAGAGTTGAAGGTGGAGAAGAGTTGACGGGGACAGGATGATAAGTTGCTAATGAGAGTGGTAAAATAGGTCTGCTTGACAGAGAGAAGGCTGGAGTTGTATTTTTGGAGGGCAGATTTATATTGGTAGAAAACAATTTAAAACATTGCAGCGTGACGAAAGTGCTGTATCCATTCCGAACGCTAATTTTACCAGACCGAGCTGTTCCGTCTCGGAAATTCTTCTGAGCATGCGTGGCACTTTGTGCGTCGGAACTGGCCACACACAGTCGGAATTGACGCGATCGGATTTTTTTGTCGGAAAATTTTATAGCCTGCTCTCAAACTTTGTGTGTCGGAAAATCTGATGGAAAAAGTCAGATGGAGCCCACACACGGTCGAAATGTCCGACAACATGCTCCGATCGCACATTTTCCGTGTGTACGGGGCATTGGAATAGACAAGTTAATACGTACAAAACAAACAAAAAAAATTACCACGCTATCATAAGAGACCCCAAAAAATGCAGCAGTTCAACCGTGAAATATTCACAACAAACAGTAAAAAACAAAAAAAACTGCGCTATATGATAAATTGTGAAAAGAACAGTATATGTAATAAACACACACATATATATCAATGATATCAAATAAGTGATGCAAAAAAACAAAGTTAATTGGTGTAAAGAAAACAAGAGGAGTCCCCTGGCAGTTCTCCGTGGTGAACCTCCACCACCAAACATATGCGCTTACCAGATGGAAAGCACAAATAAGCATATCTCAGGACAATATCCAGATAGGGCTGCTAACCAGTGGAGACAATACTCTGGATACCACTATAGATGGTGAGCCTGTATCCTGGAACCCGGTGTACTATCTGCGATCTCCCTCCGTTTAGCGTGGCTCCAACCAACTAACAACCCAAGTTAGAAACAAAAGGATGGAAGAAGGGCAGCCATAGTGTAAATCCAATAAGGAGATTTATTTAAAAATAGTAAAACATTTACGAAATAACAGTAGTAAAGGGAGCAATCGCTGGCCGGCAAGCGAGCGCCTGTTCGTAATGAATTAACGTCAGAGCGTCACCCTCCTGACGTCATCGCAATTCATTACGAACGGGCGCTCGCTTGACGACTGGCGATTGCTCCTTTTACTACTGTTGTTTCGTATCATTTATTTCAATATTTATTTCAACCTATATATCCTAATTTCAGAAGACTACCATGCCAAATAGCATTCACTTCCCTAAGTGGATGATGATTGGTAGCACTAATGTCCATGTACATATTATGTATGTTTTATTGGATGAAATAAAAAATTGTATATATTTTTTAACATTTCTTGATGTATGTATTTGTCCATTGGAGGTGTATTTAAAGTCCTACCACATATTTTTGTATTCATGACTAAGCTCAGGGATGAGACCCTCCAATGACACAGTTATTCATATAGCACCATTCCTACACATATCAAATAGTCAAATCCCCTATTTGATTAGAGGTTGTTGTAGGATTGGTGTGACAGCAGAGACTTTTTAAATCAACAAGCATGTATGTGTATATTGTCAACTGACATGCTGTGTTTTATGTAACAAGTGTTTAATTCATGGTTAACAATAAATTAGCTGATTTTAAATAGTGTACATCCTGTTGTGAATGCCGGTAAAGTCCCAAATAATTTTCGGTGGTGCATTATGTTACTACCTTGACCATCAGTCTGCTGTTGGTCTCGCCATATGGCAAACCCCCATGAGAAATATTATGTTTGTATATTTTACTATATTTTATGTTTTAAAAAGAAATTCAGAACAAACTGCCTCAGATGCCCTGATTAAATGGCTGAAATATTGACATTTGCATTGTTTCTCATACTTTAGCAGAGAGCATTTTATCAAGACAAATTGAATACAGTATAACACAGGTGAGTCATATTAGGGGGAAGCCAGTTAACTTATCAATGAGTTTGTAAGGGAAATCAAAATATCTGGGGGAAACCAATGCAAACAAGTAGATAGAATAAAGACTCCATGCAGACAGTGTCATGCCGAGGACTTCATGGCAAACACAATAACCACTGATCCACTGGCCCATGTACTTGTATATGTAGCCAACTAAGACTCTGACTTTGCAAAAATACAGTTTACACTTCTGGGTTTCCATCTGCACTTTATTATGGCTGCTCTGAGAATTTTATTATTTACTGAAAAATGATGTGCACTGTTATTCCCAGCTTGTAATGTACCAAGTCATTTTTCTTTTCTGCAAATTGAAATAAAATGATTAATTAAAAAAATATGGGCATGAGAGAGGTGAGAATGGAAAACTCCTTTCATAAAATAAAAATACATATTCAGCATAAAATCAGCAAAATGTGAGTATATATAATGAGCCAGCAGACAAGAGTTTGTAGGCTGACATCTTACTAGCAGACACACTCAACCACCCTCTGACTGATCTGTGGCTGGCCAAGAAACAATTGTTCTGCCAGCAATCCTCGACTGCTGCTAAAAAATTGTCACCCCGCCACTGCAAGCCACAGAGAGGGGATATCTGGTTCATCTATCTATATCGCTATGCCGTCACCATGTTGGCTGTCTGCTTCGCGTGAGGGATTCCAAGCCCGATTGCTAAGCAAGCCAGTCAAGAGTACAGTAATACAGAGAAATAATGAAATTATGTGTTGAGGAGGACAGTGGCTCTGGAACAGTGACAGATTGTCTAGTCTAACTACACTTGTCCGGAGACAATAATAGCCTGTCCAGTATGACAAAGCCACTGCCACCCGAACATAGCTGGCAATGACTGTATGAGTTGCTTAGCATGGCAAAAAGGCAAGACCTTTGACCATGAATTCCAACATATATCTTCGCCAAAAAAGATGCATACGTTTGCAAAGGTAAACAGTAAAATGTCTTTATATATTATAAATGTGCAAGTTATTATTATTATTATTATTATTATTATTATTATTAACCATTTGACCATGAGAAGGATTTAAACATGTTTAAATGACCATTTTTTGCTATTTAGCACTGTGCTATTTTAACTGGTAATTGCGTGATCATGCACGCTGTACCCAAATTCAATTTATTTTGTTTTTTTCACACAAATAGAGCTTTCTTTTGGTGGTATTTGATCAACACTTGCTGTTTATTTTTATTTTTTTATAAAAACTAAAAAATACTGAAAATTTTGAAAAAAAAAAAATTTTTTTTTCTTTCTGCTATAAAACATATCCAATAAAAAAAATTTTAAAAATTGAATTTTTTCATAAATTTAGGATATTATTCTGCTACATGTTTTTGATAAAAAAAATCCCAATAGGTGTATATTTATTAGTTTGTGTAAAAGTTATAGCATTTATAAACTACGATATTGATATACTGTATATATTAGAATTTTCTTTCATACTAGTAATGGCAGTGTTTTTAGTGGGACTATGATAGTGCGGCGGTCAATCTGACACTAACTGATGCTGACTGGGAAGTACACTAACTGACACTGACATCACCAGTGACACTGATACAGTGATCAGTGATAATATTATACACTGTCACTGTACTAATGGCACTTTCCTGGAAGGGGTTAACATTTGGGGATGATCAAAGGGTTAAGTCTATGCTTAACAAGTGTTAATGTGTGTAATATGTGCTGTTTTTTGCTAAATTTCTTTAGTATGGTGCCAGTGTAAGCCAAGCACCCTAGGGAGTATTGGTATAGTGCTGGATGGATTGGATGATTTTCTAGAGAGCAGAGCCTATCTAATTAGTTGACTAACCCCTATTGCAGTTATACAAAAACAGTTATACAACAAAAAAACTTCCTGCCCCAGCCTATGATTGAACAGTGAAGGTGCAGTAGCACCTTGACCAGGACTCCTCTTTGCTCTCTTCTACTGTCAGCATGATCCTTGTCACTTAAGGTGCAAGCAGCACAACTAAATGGTTTGAGTGCTGCTGTACAAGGGATTAGAGGAGGCAGAATTAAAAAAAAAAATCTCTTTTTAATGAATACATGACTTCATTATTTGGTGTATTATGGTTATTATTATTATGATTAACTACTTGCCGACCGTATCATGTACATGTACATGTACATGTACATCATTAGCGTCTTCCAGGTTCAGGGCACCTGTGGGTTCAGGACACAGCAGGATTTTGTTAACAGGTTTCAGCCAATGATTAGCTGAGACCTGTTGATTGGCTGTGTCCAATTACAGCACAGAGCCTTGTGTTGACAAACACACAGGGCTCTGTACAAGGGAATGATCGGTGTGTTCCTTCTCTATGCAAAGCAGAGGGAAGGAACAAATAGGTCAATTACGAGAAACAGAGAAACAGCCAGTACACTCCCATGTACTTCAAAAAATATGTGGGAAGATCAAAATGCAAAATAGGTCACAAAATATGATATGGAGGCACATAGCATTGGTGGATACCATGTGCCTTCTTATCATTTTTATGTGACCACTTTTGTGTTTTGACTTGAATAGATTTTGAGGTATAGGGGCAATGTATTGGCTGTTTCTTGTAATTTAGGCCCTGTTGTCTACCGGGGTTGTGTAAATCTAGGAACAGGTATGCATTGTTACAAATCCTGTGCTTGTAAAACTGAAAGACTTCAAATTGTACTTCAAAAATAGTTAATTATATCAGATGCCAAAGTGTATAAAAACACAGGTGTGGACAGGACCACTTGTCCTGTCTGTGGGGGTATCTTTCGCCATGCACGCGCTCATCAATGCCCGGGGCCAGACGGGGACTGCCACCTTGAGAGAATCAAACATTAGGGCAGTCCCCCAACTTAAAGATGAGCCGTGCCATTGTGCGCAGTTCCTCTGAAATGTGCTGTCCCATGTCACTACACCCTGTTAACTTATGTATGTTGCATTAAGGAGGGACACTGCTGAGACCATGCCCTCTCCACCAGTCCAGCTTCCAACTCCCAGTGACAGAATGGGTTCCCGCAGTACCCAGTAAGGACCTTATGAGTGCACCTGTTCACTCTTTCACTCATGCGTCCAGGCTAGGGGTCTTTGTTTAGTTCCAATTGCTTAGAAATGTGACTGCTGGGCAGGAAGCCAGAGAACCAACCCCAGGATATTTGTCATGCCAGGTACCACACTTTTTGACCAGCTGCAATATGACTTGCACTAGTTCTTTGTTACCTATAATACCTGCATTACTACTGCCGTTTGTCTTGCCTTATAGTAATGGCTTTACTTCATACCCCATATGGGCTCCCCTCCCAGGCCACACGACAGCAAGCTTCATCTTCCACAGAATCCACACGACTCCCCTGCTAGCCAGGCTTCACAATATTTAAGGACTGACTCAGCCACCCTGCCAGGCCCTCTGCCTGGGGATTGGCCAGATTCTTTCAAGTCTTCCTGGCCGCCAAGCTGCTAAATCCAGGGGGAGGCACCAGAGCCCTACCCTGCAGAGCAGGGATATGCAATATAGCGGACCTCCAGCTGTTGCAAAACTACAAATCACATCATGCCTTTGCCTCTGGGTGTCATGCTTTGGCTGTCAGAGTCTTGCTATGCCTCATGGGACTTGTAGTTCTGCAACAGCTGGAGGTCTGCTAAAATTGCATATCCCTGCTGTAGAGCCATCCAGCCTGACCTGCAGTAACACAACCTAATTGCAGACTCAAACAGTTACCATGAGTCATACCAAATAAATTTACCTACACTAGTTGCAAACTAGAGGGCAGTGGCGGAACAACCAGGGTCGCAACAGTTGCACTGGGGGGGGCCCCCAGACAAGCACGAAAGACTTCCGGTCCGAAGCCTGATGTAGCGGCTGCAAGGAGGGTGAGCTCTAATGCCGCATACACACGGTCAGATTTTCCGACAGGAAATGTTCGATGGGAGCTTGTTGTCAGAAATTTTGACCGTGTGTAGGCTCCATTGGACATTTTTCGTTGGAATTTACGACAAACAAAATTTGAGATCTGGATCTCAAATTTTCCGACAACAACATCCGTTGTTGGAAATTCCGATCGTGTGTACACAATTCTGATGCACAAAATTCCACGCATGCTAGGAATCAAACAGAAGAGCCGCACTGGCTACTGAACTCCATTTTTCTCGGCTCGTCGTACATGTTATATGTCACCGCGTTCTTGACGATAGGAATTTCTGACAAGATTTGTGTGACCGTGTGTATTCAAGACAAGTTTCAGCCAACATCCGTCGGAAAAAAAAACATGGATTTTTTTGTCGGAATGTGCAATCGTGTGTACGCGGCATAACACCGCTGGTAACGACCTCTGGCACTTGGCTCCAGTGACTGGCTCCCAGCTTGTGTAAGAAGTTTCAGATCCCACATGCTACGATTACTCTGTATGGCAGTTGCATCTTTCCCTCGTCCTGCCTCACAGACGGACTGAAACCCCCTTCCCCCTCCACCTCGGCTCGGATGTCACAGACAAGAGGAGGAGGGGGAGGAGAATGGACACAGCATCAATGGGACGTGCTGATCTAAGGTTTGTACTGACTCTGAATGCTCGACACTTGCAGGGGAAGGAGACACAGGGAAGGGGGTCAGAAAAGGGAGCTAGTTGTCAAAGAAGGATACTTGCTGGGTGCGTTGTGAAGTTTGCACTGGATGGGTACAGTGCAATGTGCAGTATGCAACGGACAGGTACTGCAACAAGCAGCATGCACTGGATTTGTGGAGTGTGACATGCAGTGCACATTGGATCAGTTCAGTGTGCACTGAAGTGGTATAGAGCAACATGTAGTGAGCACTGGATGAGTGCTGTGCAATGTGCACTGTGCACTCGATGGGTGTTGTGTAAAGTGCAGTGTGCACTGGATATGCCATGTGCACTGAATTGGTGCACTATGCACTAGTGGGGCAAAGTGCAATGTGCAGTGTGCTCTGGATTTGTGCAAGTTGTCAGAGAAGGATACCTGCATTGATTTTTTGGGTGGATAAGAGGATGCTGTATGTGCAAGGGGGCACTTTGGGAGCAGAGAGAACTTGTGCTAGAAGGGGGGTTGAATGAAAAATATGACCCCCCCGGCACAAGTTCTCTCTGCTCCTAAAGTGTCCCCTTGCACATACAGCATCCTCCTATCCCCCCCAAATCACCGCAAGTATCCTTCTCTGACAACCTACTCCATCCCCCCTTCAAAGAGAGGCTGGCTGCTATTGAGGGGACAATGATGGTTTCTGGGATCCCAGGCACCTCGCTAAAGATTTGGGGTAATCACTCCAGGACTCAAGGCCAGTTCATACCACGAATCACAAAGGAGTGCACTGTGTGTTCTTAAGCGGTACACATGCCTTCCAGGTGCTGTGCGATTTCAGCCCTTTTATTTGAATGGGCTGAAATTGTGTTGGTCTACACCAAGAGCTGTGCATTCGCTACTTTACAAAACACACTGCAACTGGATTGCATGATACTGCTGATCATACAATCTGGTGCAGGCA
Organism: Aquarana catesbeiana; assembly: GCF_042186555.1. Taxonomy (NCBI): domain Eukaryota; kingdom Metazoa; phylum Chordata; class Amphibia; order Anura; family Ranidae; genus Aquarana; species Aquarana catesbeiana. The sequence goes on along the minus strand of NC_133333.1, from coordinate 131,373,140 downwards.
AACACTGCATTTGCAGCCTGCATTTAGGGAGTCATTAAGTTGACACCCACTGCAGATCGCTTTGGCAGTGCATTTTGAATGCAGTGTGGGAAAGGCACACAAACATAGGTTTCCCTCAAGGTATTCTGGTGTGAACAGACCCTTAGTCCAGATACACAGGATTTCTTTTTGTATCAAACCAAAACCGGGACAGTTGAGAAGTATGGATTTGTATTAGAAGGGGAGAGGATTTGTGTTTTGGGGAGTTTGTATTGGGAAGGGGGATTTGGGTAGTAGGATTTGTGACAGAACTAGGGAGAATTCTTATGCTGGCATGGGGGGGAAGAATTCATGCTGGGGGGGATTTGATCCAGGGTGGGGTAAGGGATTGTACTGGAAGGGAGAACCTGGGGGAGAGGATCTGTGCTAGAAATGGCAAGAGGATTTTTGTAAAGAGAGGAATTGGGTGGAAGTGGATTTGTAGAGACGTCCTACACGTTGCACCCCATCACAAATATGGGCGTAATGTGAAATTGGTTCCAGTGTGGCTGTAGATAGTGACGGTGGGGGATTGCATTGTGGAGGGGAGAGGGATGGCAGGGCATCAAAAATCAAAATGCACCTTCGCCTGTGTAGCCAAAAATTTTTGCACTGGCCCAGCTGGTACTGATAACCGCTGCCTGACTTGCCCCCCACCACTCCCCACTGCTGCTAGCCCAATGCTGCCAGTCTGACCTTCCATCCTCCATCAGTGTCCCCAGTGTATGCCACTTGCTTTCAGAGCTCCCCTCCTGCACCACTGCGGGTCCTATTTCTGGGGTCAGTCAGCAACGGATATGCTGGTTCTCCTGTCATGGGTGATCTGCTCAGGGTCCGCTCACTGAGCCTGGCAGTAACATCCTTTTTGAAAGTCTTCCAGATGCTGGGAGTGCAGGCCTTACATGCCAGTAAAATCTATAACATTTTATGGCACCTCCTAAATACAGGTGGAACACAGTGACGGAACTACCAGGGTCACAAAGGTTGCACTTGCTATTGGACCCTGGTGTTCTGCCACGGTGGGGGTGGGCCCGAGATGGCAGGAAGGAAGGACCGTAATAAAGGGCCTTGGGACAGGAGGTCGAGGGGGGGCCTTCAGGGTTTCTTGCATCGGGGCCCTGAAGGTTGTAGTTACGCCTCTGCTAGAGGGTGCTACATTTAAAGAGACAAAAGTCAAGTGTAGGATCCCAATCAGACTTTGTTATTCGGTAATCTGCCTTTGGCCAATCAAATTCTAAATAGCTGTAATGGTTATTGTACTCTTTGTCTTGCCTTATTGACTGACATTTCTCACCACAGGACTGTAGCCACAGTGGTAGGCTACATATCTTAAACCTAAAGAACATTAATTTTTCAAACGTAAGTTAAGTAAATAAAAAGCCCTTGGAATACATTACTGCAGTGCTACTTAGCGCACATTAAACTAATTATTTCACTGCAGCTGTACCATGTATTCGAAGGCATCTGCAACACTTGAACAGCTCTGCGATATTTACGTAGCTGACCAATTTCAGATCATGTTTCCTGCAGAAATAATAATCACAGAGCCTCATCCCACAGTTGTTACCAATGCCTACAGATAAACGGGATAAAAATATTATTCTCCTTGGCAGAGCTTTCAGACCTCAATGGCACTCCGCAAGCACCAATAAAATATACTTAGGAGACCTCACATTGGTAGTAGAAGCAAGTGGAATTATACATATGGCATTCCCATGTTCAGTTTTTACACAGCGCATAAAAGCAAAGACAAACAAAGTCAGTATTTATACAGAATTCAAGAAGACCTACAACACACAATGTGAGTTCATGCATGTGAAGTTAAGAAATGCACTTTGATAAAAGCCTAAAATGTATGTAAACCAAAATCTATTTTTGCGTATGTTTGCCTAATTTTACACAGTTTTAATAAGCCGATAATGTTTTGGTATATTACTGCAAAGTCTTTATGGAGATATCTTAACTGTACCAATACTATCTGCTGCAGGCTGACAACCAGAGGGTGGGGGGGGCAAACCAACGCCAACCCCCTCGCGGGAGACAGACGAAAAGATGGTGATCCCCAAATCCCCCCCCCCCACAGGAGACGGACGGGAAGACCATGATACCCCGACCCACCCCCTCCCCAACCGTGGGAGACAGGCGTAAAAGGCGGCGATCAACACCCCCCTGCAGGAGACAAACGGACAGAGGCCTTCTTACCTTAGGAGGCAGATGACAGGGATCTCGCTCCTCCCTTCAGGGCCGTTGCTTCTCCTCCCGGCCCAAGAGGAAGTGGGTCCTGAGACTCCCTGGCCAAAACTCTTCCTGATTGGCCTGGTGGAGAAGCAGGAAGACAATAGAGAATGGGTGGGCTAAGGGCTCAGTGCTTTGAGCACCGAGCCCACCCTTTTTTGAAGCCAATTAGAGCCTCAGGCTCTAATCACGTACTTAAAAAAAACCCAGTTGAAACCCATGCATCCGGCGCCTGGCATGTAGATTGGGGCCGGGCACATGGATTAGGGTGTGGCGCCCCGTATGGTCGGGCCACCACTGCTGACAACACTAGGCCACTACCCCACAATGTAGCAGTAGGAGTGTTAGCTTGCTGTGTGCGCTCCATCAGTTGGCTGGTGAGCTGCCTGTCAAGATTATCAGATAGGTAACTCAACATCCAGATGAAGAAACATGCATGGCAGGCTGACAACACTTCTGCTAATTGCAAGTACGTGGCTAAGCAATGTCATCCTACAACAGGATATGCTGTTACTGGCAGAATCCGCAGGTACAAAACTTTGAAGCTCATTCACAAAATGCTATTGGCATAATGCCAAACCTACTGAAAATAGACTTTGGGTTTACATATACAGTATGGTAAAGAAGAACAGCAATCTAAATACAATGCAAAATATTGCTTTAAAATGAATGCCTGGAAAAATAGTTTGCACTTTTACCTATTTTCCATATAGTCAGAGAGTTATTTATATGGACATTTTTATCTCTTAGTATTCAACATCCAGGAGTATCATTTTCTTTATAGTTGGATGACACTGTTCACATGACAAGGAGGTCCATTCATCATACAATATTTTTACTTGGCCAGGCTTAGGCTTCATTCACACATGTGTACCAATCTGTACACCCATGCATACAGCCATATTCACTTGTGGGGAATACACAGGTGTTCCATGAATGGACCTACATGGATCTCTAATCACATCCCTGACTGTACATCCATGCAGGACTGATGTATGGGACAGAACACAGTCTGTCTGTGTGTTGATGAAGCAGCTGCCCTGCTGGAGAAGATAGCCCTTTGAAAGGGTATATGGATCAGTACACCCATGTCAATGGGGCCTTACTAGTTAATAAATGGCTATGGAAAATAAATAAAAGAACTAAAATTAAAATATCTGCATGTGTATGTGTTAGCTAAAACATGGCTATATCACAAAGAGTAATGCTGTCCATACATTGCTCGAATTTCACCCCATTCCTGCTGAATTAGCCAAAATTCGAGCCCTGGGTGGTCCTGCTGATACCACCCCACTCAACAGAAGTCAATTTTCAAGGGCTTTTGTCAAAGCAACCAGGCGGAACATTGTCAGCTGAACAGAGACTGCATCCAGTCAGATGCAGCCACCGGTTGGGTATTCAGCAGCTGCAGGTCCTTCCGGCTGTTAAATACAATAGCCTTTAGAGGTGATTCCTTCATTTGAACTATTTAGCATGGGTGGAGGGGTCTATTAGATTGGTCTTATTTAGCCTGTCGGGGTGAACAGGAAAAATCTTTGCGTGTTTGTCTAGTTTCAATTTTCTTTGGAAGAAAGGAGTTTGATATTTTCTATTTGCAGTAATGTTAGATAGAAATGTGGGTAGAGGGGTTCTATCTTAATATACATTTTTTACAGCATTTGTAGTTTTTATAAATGTGCTCATTTTAAATGCAAAAAGTTTAGTAGAGCTTGTGCTTAAAATATATGTAAATCCAATCATAAGATCCCATATGAGCATTTACATGTTAAAAAGTTATTTTTCAATAGTTTGAAATCTGCAGCTCTCATTAGAATAATACCTGGTGATCCTTCCATGAAGGTCCTTGTTCAAACATTGTTTTTTGTGTGTGATGTTAATGTTTCTTTTTAATTTTGTAATTTCTTAGATGGTAATTCTCACTTAATGAACCCTGATGAAAGATTCCCCGAAACGCGTCGGTTCAGTGAGACTTATTACATTTCCACTTTTGGTTTTCCTCTCAATGTGATGCAGTTGTGTCCAAATTACATGTCCTTGCTTTTTGATGTATCCCATTGTATATATTGTTTGTGTTTGATTTGTATTTTTGTATATATTTTTTGTTGTACTTTTGAATTTTGTAATAAAATTATATATTTTTTACTTACATTGCATCATTGATGGTAGTGCCTCAAAAGTCCCGCTCTAGGGGAATGTTTTGGTCTTTTTGGATTTTTGGGATGTGGCACACCCTCTGCTTAGTACTACTCCCTGTCAGAGACCTCTTTTTTTTTTTTTTTTGTTCAAACATTTCAGACATTGCCTGTTATAGAGTGACAGTGCTCTGTCCCTGTCTTACTATTGTGCTTTTTTTTTAATTTTAATTTTATTTTACTTAAAGGAGCTGTAAAGGCAGAAGGTTTTTTATCCTAATGCATTCTATGCATTAAGATAAAAAGCCTTCTGTGTGTAGCAGCCTCCCTCAGCACCCCCTAATTACTTACCTGAGCCCCATTTCTCTCCAGCAATGTCCACAAATGTCTAAGCCATTTGGGACACTCCTCCTATTTGGCTGAGACACAGCAGCGGCGCCATTGGCTACCACGGCTGTCAATCATATTCAGTCAGCCAATCAGGGCAGAGAGGGGGCGGGATCAGGTCAGGGTCTGTGTCTGAATGGACACATGCAGCTGTTACTCGGCTCCAGTGCCCCCACAGGAATCTGCTGACTTTGGGGGCACTCAATAGAAGGGAGGGGCCAGGAGCAGCAAAGAGGGACCCGAGAAGAGGAGCATCCGGGCTGCTCTGTGCAAAACCAACTGCACAGAGGAGGTAAGTATAACATGTTTGTTTTGTTTTTTGCTTTGTTTTTAAACAAGATTTTACAATCACTTTAAGGTGATAAACCCAGTGAAGTGACTAGTTTCAAGTGATACACAAAGATGAGATAAATTCTCCTACATAAGTTATACCTGTTCATCTGCAGTCTTCTCTTCTCTACATCTGTTCAAAGTTCAGAATATTTAAAGCTGGTCTGAGCTGTCAGAAATAAAGGGGGCAGAGAGCTGAAGTTACACTCTGCAGAGCTTAGTGAGGAGAGCTATGAGAGCTGATTGCAGGGAAGAGACACACCCTATTCACACAGCACACAGGCACAGAGCTGAGGCTGTCAAGCAGATGAAGCTCCCTCCACTGTCACCCTTTTTCTCTTGGATTCAGGAAAACTTGTCAGAAGTGACTCATGGAGACAGCAAAGGAAAGAAGCAGTAGACAGAATTTAAACTTAGTGTTCTGGATTGAGACAAGTACACATAGAGGGATATGCTTTGTTCATATTTCATGTCTGAGGTTTACAACCACTTTAAATCAATTTTTTTTTATTTAAAAAAATCATTCAGTTACACACAGCTTATTTAGGAGTTACAGAACTATCAACATATAAGACAGCACAGTTGACAGATGGTGTCACTACAACTAAAAGAGAATATCTAATGCCCCGTACACACGGTCGGACTTTGTTCGGACATTCCGACAACAAAATCCTAGGATTTTTTCTGACGGATGTTGGCTCAAACTTGTCTTGCATACACACGGTCACACAAAGTTGTCGGAAAATCCGATCGTTCTGAACACGGTGACGTAAAACACGTACGTCGGGAATATAAACGGGGCAGTGGCCAATAGCTTTCATCTCTTTATTTATTCTGAGCATGCGTGGCACTTTGTCCGTCGGATTTGTGTACACACGAACGGAATTTCCGACAACGGATTTTGTTGTCGGAAAATTTTATATCCTGCTCTCAAACTTTGTGTGTCGGAAATTCCGATGGAAAATGTGTGATGGAGCCTACACACGGTGGGAATTTCTGACAACAAGGTCCTATCACACATTTTTCGTCGGAAAATCCGACCGTGTGTACCGGGCATAACAGTGAAAATTCGTTATTATTATAGTGCTCACTTTTAGTGGCTTTTTCCACACATTACACAGGCATGTCCCCTGTTCTGTATCAGGAAACCCATCTAGAGAATGCAATGCAGACATCACTAGAGTGCATGTAGACAGGGGGTGACAGCAAAGAGTTTGCAGAAGATAAGAAGTACTAAGATTTAACAAGGAAAAGAGAATACTAAAACTAGTATTTTAATTAAAAATGTAATTTTTTATGATGCACAGTGCTCTAGCACCTAAATGTCATTCATTAAGGGTTTGTGTTTACTTTTACAGTTTTGAAGTAACTGTTTGTGAGAGGTTCTTTCTCATCCTCGGTTTTTGTAAAGTTTTGCAGACCTTGGATGAGAGCTCTATAGAACTCAAGAGGTTACCCATGTTACTCATGCCATCATGCTGTGTGTGGCAACTGATACCAGACTACAAATTCTCCTAATGTTTGCCAGCTATTGTTTTTGTGAAAAAAGACAAATTGTCTAGAAAGTTAGCCTAGTGCTGTATGGGTCAATCAACTTACTGCCACATCCCTAAATGCAAGTGCAAAACATAGAAAAGATGGACCCCGTTGGGACTTTTAAGGCAAATTTTGAGATAGTAATAGAAGTAAAATATAATATGATCAGCTTTAAAACTTTATGAAAAATAATAAAATCATGATCACAGTCACATCACAACGATTTAAAAAAAGCAATGATAGGCAACAGTATATTATGTGAACAAATAATTTATAGTTCATATGTCTGGAACACTAGGTTGGTCTTGTATGATATATGACCAAGCCATAAGTAGTATTCACAGAAGGATTTGCAACACGTTTCAGAATATAGAGAAATTTCCTCTTCAGGTGAAGATAAGAACAGAGTACAACGATGATATACAGTTATGTACAACAGTTTGGCAGGTATCCCTCAGATGTACCCCACCGTGTCACATTGGCCCTTGGAAAAAGAGGGGAACACGGAAGAGAAAAGAAATGGAATAGGTGGAGGCAAGGTGGATGATGCCTGTTTTCTGTGCCATTTGAGCCCACAAGGATCACCAAATGGGGACCGAATGATCCGAGTAACTCTATCAGAGGGTCATGCTGGGCAGCATGGTGTCAATAAGTAGGGATGGGCCGAACAGACCCTTGTTCAGTTCGCATCAGAACTTTCGAACACCGCGAAAGTTCGGACCCGAATAACGAACCCCATTAAAGTCAATGGGACCCGAACGTCAAGAATCAAAAGTGCCCATTCTGAAGGCTTATATGCAAGTAATTGGGCATACAATGGTTATAGGGGTCCGGGTCCTGCCCTGGGGGACATGTATCAATAAAAAAAAAGTTTGTGAAAAATGTCATTTTTAAATGAGCAGTGATTTTTTGATTTTTAAAGTGAAAGCATAAAAATGAAAAATTCTTTCCAACATAGAGCCTGGGGGGGTCCCCTTAGTCTACCTGTAAAGTGGCAGATCTAAACTATGTCTAGAATCTGCTGCAGCAATAATTGCATTTATAAAGCCAAAAAAAATTACATTTTCCCTGCAAGCTGCCTTTATTTTGCTGAGGAGTCAGTGTGTATGATGAGGCCACAATGTAGTGCACTGGGAACAAGATTAGAGATTTTTTGGATACATTCAGGTGTCACTTTAACTTTGGATAGAAGTAACAGGTGCAGAAAAATTGGTCTTTGGGTGTCAGTGGCGCCTTCCCACCATAACCCTATAGAGGTACTCTTGATGAAAGCAAGAATTGGCCTTGCTGTAAAAAATTGCAATGATATGCACCTGTCAAACAGGTGTAGAAAAATGACTCTTTGCATGTCGGGGGTGCCTTCCCACCATAACCTTATAGAGGTGCTCTTGATGAAGGCAAAAAAATTGCAATGCTATGCACCTATCAAACAGGTGCTGAAAATTTGGTTTTTGGGTGTTAATTGTGCCCATGAAACCTATACCAAAAACATTATTGAAGAATGAAATGATTGAACACCTTCAAAGCTAGGCAGCCTCGAAGTCCTGCAGAGATTCCACAGCCCAAAAAAACTTAATTAGTGACATCGGCATCAAGGGCTTCATAGCTGGTAATCCAGGACTGATTCACAGACGCAATCTATGATCAGTAATGAAACCTCCTGCAGCACTTGAATGCCCGTTCTGAAAGCACGCTGGATGCAGGGCAGCCCAACAACTTAATAGCATACTGGGCATGTTCTGGCCAGTGGTTTGTTCTCATGACCCAGTAAATCAGTGGATCATCAGCTGGAAAGCTCTCCATCTTTGTTTTGGCCCTGAGGTAATCATCCACCATGTGATGCAGACGCAGCCGATGGGATGTGGAAGCTGACAGCCCTGGGCGGCGAGGACTAAAAAAATTCCGAAATGCCTCACTTAGGCAGACGCCTTCTCCAACGCTCCTCTCTTGACCAACAGAAGACTCAAAACTATGTTTTTCGCGACACTGTAACCTACTGGAGTTAGGAAAAAGTTCAATAAAATCCTCTTTAAGTGTCCTCAAGAGATTTTATCTTCTGCATTCTCTGTGGGGACAGGATGAGTTCTGAGACCTTCCCCTTATAATGGTGGTCAAGGAGGGTTGCCAAGAGGGACGTGGCTTGTGCGCGATCGTGATGGCCGCTTAAGCCCATAGCTCTGACTGAAAACCGAAGAAAGAGCTATGATCACCGCGATATACCGCACACCGAGAGCCAGACTAAAGCTCCACATTATTGTAGGAGGCCGATCAATGCAGTGCCACAAACGGAAAGAAGAAAGGCAACCTAAGAAACTCACAGACTTCTTCACTATGCCAGTGACGGCCGGGGAGAACTGACAAGATGGAGCCAGCGGAGAGCAGCCTCAGGCATCATCCTCTTACACAGATCTCCCAGATGCTAATCCTGATACATGGGAGGCAGAGGACAACCCGCTTCTTACACAAAGATCCCACCTAATAGCCTGTCACCGAACAGCCTGGCGAAGGTGCGGATGCATCTGGATCCCGCAGCACAGGCCTTAGGCGCGGCGAGCACAGCGCCCCACCAGGATCAGGTAGGCCTCAATGCATCATCTCCTATAGCGAACTACCCCACATCTGGCCAACCACTCCTGGACACCACAATGAAGGACATGCTCCTCTCTCTACAGGCTTCCCTCATGTTAAACATATCCACCATGTTTAGCAGTTTCACATCTGAATTGCAGGGACTAGGTGACAGAGTCCAACACATAGAACACAAAATGGATGGCTGCACAACAAAAGTGAACAACCTCATAGATGCACTGAGTGGATAAAAGCTAAAATCGCAGACCTCGAGGACCGCTCGAGGAGAAATAATGTCAAACTCAGAGGGATACCCGAATCTATCCCCCGATTGATCTGGAAAAATTTGCGGGAGATATGATTACTAAAATGCTGCCCGAGATATCACCGATCGAACGTACCATTGATCGTATACACCGCATTCCAAAACCAAAACACCTGGAAGTATCCATTCCCAGAGATGTCTTAATGAAAATTTATTTCTACCCCACAAAAGAGAAACTGCTGACCAAAGCAGGAGCAATGCCTGATCTCCCCCCTCCATACCACGGGATTCAGTTGTATGCTGATCTCTCACAGTACACCCTCAACAAGAGACGCCAGATGAAAACTATCACTAAGGCCCTTAACAACCATAAGATACCTTACAAGTGGCACCACCTGGCTACAGTAGTGATCACCAAAAATAGTACGGCGTACGCAATTTCAAACCCTAACGACAGTTTATGGCTTCTACAATCCTGGGGAATAATCCTGGAGCTCTCTAACTCTGAGATGAAGGCTCCTATAGGACCTCCGCAGCATAGCACCCACAACATGGTCTCTCGTCATTCCAGAGGAAAATGACTTGTACATAAGTAGACATCATACCTGCAACCTATATCACCGGTTCTCTGTCTAAGTGGACAATCTCTAAACAGAACTTTACCCCTACATTTCGTCAGTACTACGAAATTGCTTACTGACTTTTGAGTTACAGTTAACAAGTAGATCTTATTTTAGTTGTGACTTCCCCCACGGCTGTGGGACACAGTGACCACTAGATTAAAAGCAAGGGAACTCTTCTGCCACATGGCTCAGGAAACAAACTAACTGCATATTTACGAATATTATCTGTACATTAACCAGTATTTTTTTTTCTCTTCGAAACAACATAGACTATACGAGCACGATCGTTTATTACTTCCAGGTCCCTGAAAATACAAGACTCCTGGAGGACTTAAACATCCAGTAACCACCTGAGAGACTTCTCTCAACCCGCCAAACGTGAGTTTTCCTTTTTATGCACCACATTCTCAGTGACACATCAAATCGACCATGAAATTCAACGTTCTGTCTATCAATGCGAAGGGCCTAAATTATCCGGCCAAAAGAACATCCCTATGGAAAATGGCGATAGAGCACAGGTAGCGATATTCTATGCGTTCAAGAAACACACTTCGCCCTCGATGGCACTCCCTACTGCCAACACAAGAACTTCCCACATATATATGTCATGTTATTCACGGAAACAACGAGGTGTGTTAATTGCTATTAAAGATACCGTATCTTTCCAACTTCACAAATGTATCCCTGATCCAGAAGGAAGGTATATAATACTGATTTGCACCATAGACAACGTTGCATATACTATAGCTACTATATATGCCCCGAACGTCAGACAAATTACATTTCTTAAAAATACCATGAAGACAATTAAAGAAATACAACAGGGACACCTATTAATTTGCTTAACTTCTCCACTAACTACTTTTCTTGCAACTAACGAATTGTACGATGTCTGGAGGTGTTGTCACGTGACAGAGAGGGACTACACGTACCTTTCCCCGCGTCACAACACATATTCTCGCATCGACCTGTTTGTATCCGATAAGAGGTTATTACAGAATATTCATGATTCCCGAATCCACACCATCACCTGGTCAGACCACGCACCTGTCAGTATAAAAATTGCTAACAAACCTACCAATCCTCATTCATATATATGGAGGGTGAACAACTCCCTTCTTCAACAACCGTCCAACGTTGAATTCTTATCCCAAAAACTGACAGAATCCTTCCTTGACAACACAGGCTCAGTGGCTGACCCAGCGGTCCTGTGGAACACCCATAAATCCTTCATAAGAGGATTCTTTATACAGCTTGGATCCCGAACGAAAAGGAGGAAAATGCAGATGTTGGATGACTTAACTGCAAAAATAGCTGCAGCGGATTCCCAAAACAAATTAAACCCGTCACCTTCCCTTCAATCTCAAATTTTCAAACTACACCATGAGCTTCGCTCAGTCCTACTTGAGAGATATAAACTCAACCTTAAAAAACTAAAGGCCAAATCTTATACCACTAAAAATAAAGCGGGGAAAGATATGGCCCGCCGCATTAAGGGGCAGAGATTAAAAACCAGAATACCGCATCTATTCTACCCTACTGCCCAAAATAAAATTATAAATCCACAAGCCATAGCCGATGCCTTTAGCTCCTATTATGGAGACCTGTACAATCTTAAAACGGATAGTCACATACATCAACCCAATCAGTTCGAAATTTAATCATTCCTCAACCATATTAACCTTCCCTCACTAACAACTGACCAATTAATGAGTTTAAATACCCCGTTCACGAAAACTGAAATACAATCGACAATTGAGGGCCTACCTAACTCCAAATCCCCTGGCCCTGACGGATTTACAGGGGAATACTTCAAGACATTTAATACAATACTAACCCCTCACCTATGCAATCTATTCAACCACGCTGCATCCTCCTCCTCGTTTCCCAATGAATGCTCTCTGCACTCGTGATCACTTTGCCTAAACCTGGTAAAGACCCAAATACTCCTCAAAACTTCTGCCCTATTTCGCTACTAAATCTGGATCTCAAACTATATGCCAAACTACTAGCAAACAGACTCTAAACATTCTTCCCTCTCTAATTCACAATGACAAAATGGGATTTACCAAAGGCCGTCAGTCATCAGACGCTACCAGAAGGCTGATTAACCTTATGCACCACTCCAATTCCACAGGAAAGCCTTCTCTGCTTCTATCTTTATATGCAGAGAAGGCGTTCGATAGAGTCAACTGGACATACTTGTCCATGATACTCCGTAAATTCGGATTTGAGGGACATATCCTCACGGCCATACACTAATCCATCGGCTCAGGTCTACACTTCTAACCTACTTTCCACCCGTTCCAAATAACAAATGTAACGAGGCAGGGATGCCCTCTGTCTCCCCTAATTTTTAACCTTGTGATGGAACCCTTAGCTGAGCACATTAGGTCAAACACCAAAATATCAGGCATTACAATAGGGAAAGAAGTCCATAAAATAAGCCTATTCACGGACGACGTAATACTAATATTGACCAACCCATCACTTTCTCTCCATGAAGTCCAGAAAACATTACGTTGGTTCGGAGAGGTCTCCTACTACAAAGCTAACCCAGCAAAATCTCTCATACTCGACTTAGGAGTAGACGCAGCAATGCGCAATCTTCTACAACAGCAATACCCATACACTTGGGCAGACGACAGTATACCCTATCTGGGTATCCATCTCACTAGGTCCACTAAATCTTTATTCTCTCACAATTATATAACCCTCCGAGCCAAGATACAAGATGACCTCTGCAAATCAGTTAAACATGAATTTTCCTGGTGGGGCAGACTAGCTGCTTTCAAAATGATTCATTTGCCACAAATTCTATATTTATTCAGAACTCTCCCCATCCCCATACCATCCAGTTTCTTTAAATCCCTTCAAACCATGCTATCGCGATATGTTCGGAATGGGAAAAAGTCCAAGTGCTCCCACACCAAATTAATCAAACACAGGATGTACGGGGGAGTGGGTTACATAGACTTTCAGGATTACTTCTCGGCCTCTATTTTAACTCAATTAAAGGAATGGCTCCTTCCCTCTCCCACAACATTATGGGGGGCTATTGAATCCACCTACAGCAACTACGGTCCAACAAAGCTATGGCTAGTTGGGGCCCAATTGGGAGCGAAAATTCCGTCGTACTTACCTCCGACCATGAAAATTTCCATTAAAACGTGGCTGAACCTTCTAACCCATAACTACTCCAACACGCCCAACGCCATGGTGAAAATTCCTTTATCAACTCTGCACTACAACATAGATCGAATTTCTCTCCACTCCTGGATTACAAACGGCATAAAATTTATTCACAACTTATACTCCCACGGAACCCTTAAACCATTCAATACCATCCAGAAAGAATTCAACGTTCCTCAATCAGACTTTTACCAATACTTACAAATCGAACATCCAAACGCCCTACATACAGTCAATACATCAGCTTGGGCATACCTATCTTCTTGCATACCTTCTCGAAAGGGAATTACATTATTTTACAACATTCTCCACCAGAAACAAACCTTCATCAAATCTACATCTCACACCCAATGGGAAACAGATTTATGACAATCTTACACTCCAACCCAGTGGCTTAAGGCCTGCAAAACCACACAAAAAGCCTCGAGTTGTTCCACTTTGTGGGAATTATCGGTCAAAATTACGCTTAGATGGTATTATACCCCTACCTCTCTGTCCAGATTCAACTCCCAAATCTCTGATGGCTGCTGGAGACAATGCGGCATTCAAGGAGACCTCATGCATATTCTATGGACTTGCCCCAAACTCCACCCATACTGGTTGAAAATCTTTGATATCATTTCTGATATAGCCCTTCAATGGGTCCCACCGATCCCAGCCTTGGCTATTTTATCCCTAGGGATAGACGACAAAACTCTATTATCCACTTGCTTTTGGCCGCAAGATTAACAATCACCAGACATTGGAAAGACAAGAACCCCCTACAGTAGCTCAAGCGATAGATTTAACTCAACTACACTACACGTACGAGAGAATGGTGGCGTCCTCCTCGGGACATCTCCAAAACACCCTTAAACATTGGGCACCTTGTATCTCCTGGTGTACAAATGCTGAACTGACTTCTTTTCCCTAGGTGGGTATGACAAAATCATATTCCACGATGATAAGGCTCAGCTCCCTCGGGCACAGTATGCTCCCAGTGGGGTGCCTGAGGGAAGCCATGCCAATAAGATAATAATGGCCAACTCTCCCATACTCCAGCCTGAGAAGGGAAACATGATTGTATAATAACACAATGATGTGGACCTCCACATTGATGCACTGTTCCTTATTTTTGTTTGCTTGCTTTACCGCCTATATCGCAGTTTACTAGTGTCACTGTGTATATGATAACACCATTATACTTACCTCAATTATTTACTGTATTTTTTTGTTATATTACTAAAATACCAATAAAAATGTATTGAAAAAAAAAAGGAGGGTTGCCAACCAGTAATCATCCTTCTCCTTTATGCCACGTATTCTTGGGTCCTTTCACAGGCTTTTGAAGCATGAGGTTGCCCATGCACCTCAAATTTGCTGAGGCTTGAGAAGGAGACTCCTCGGGGGCACCCAGGATGACAGCATCTGGAACATGTCTTCCTCTTCTTCGAAGCCTATGAAAGTGCCAGAGTCCTCCTCCTCATCCTCCCCCCCTCTCTCCCCCCGTGTGTTCTGTGACATAGGAATAATGGTGTCTGGATAAAGCGGGCCTTGAGAGGAAAGGAAGTCCTCCTCTTCCTCCTGCTGCTCTGCCTCCAGCGCCCTGTCCATAATGCCATGCAGAGTCTGCTCCAGCAGGAACACAACAGGGATTGTGTCACTGTCACTGCTCACCATCCTTGTGGCCTCCTCAAATGGTGACAATACAGTGCATGCATCCTTAATGATCAGCCATTGGTGTGGGGAAAAAAGCCAAGGCAGTCTGAGCCTGTCGTCATGCCGTACTGGCACAGGTACTCATTGATGGCCCTCTGCTGCATGTATAGCTGCTGCAGCATTCCCAAAGTTGAGTCTCACCTGGTGGGCATGTCACAAATCAGACGGTTTATGGGCAGGTGGAATTCCCGCTGAATTTCAGCCAACCGAGCACTGGCTGTGTATGATCGTCTGAAATGGCTACAGACTCTTCTGACCTGCTTTAGTACATCTTGCATCCCTGGGTACGTACTTAGGAAACACTGCACCACCAAATTGAGGACATGTGCCAGGCATGGCACATGTGTCAACTTTCCTTGTCTAAGGGCGGACAGGAGGTTTGAGCCATTATCGCACACCACTATTCCTGGCTCCAGCTGGCATGGTGTGAACCACCTCTGGGCCTGTCCCTACAGAGCTGCAAGAATCTTTGCTCCGGTGTGGTTCCTGTCCCCTAAACACACCAGCTGAAGCACTGCATGGCACCTTTTAGCCTGACTCTGGGAATAGCCCTTTATACGCTTAGGGGGTACCTGATGTCCAAAAAGGGTACGCCACTTGCCCCCATCTATAGCTGGCTATCACGGTAAGAAGCATTGGAAGGCTAACAACAGTTATAAAAAAGGCCAAGGATAAATCCAAGGAAAAAAAGAAGCTTAACTTACCAACCAGCCCGCAGACAACCAAGTAAACCTGTCTAACAGTATGCATTAAAAGCAGGGGTTTAGTCTGCACACATTTGCAAATGCATGCGTAAGCCACAGAGCCTCGTCAAGGCACCCTGGTATCTGTGGTACCTAACACTAACATATAAGTGTCCCCACAGTGGAGGCACATGCATTCTGATGGATAGGTGAGAGCTCCCCTTCAGTCCACCTGCTCTCACCTATCCACCAGAATGCGTGTGCCTCCACTGCAGCACATTGTGCAAATTCACGGAAGGGGGCAGAATCCACTAGGGTGAAAGGCAGAAGTTGGAGAGCCAACAGCTTTGACAAGCTTGCATTCAGACGCTGGGCATGTGGGTGGCAGGGACTGTATTTTTCTCCACTGCAGCAGATAGGGCAGAGACATTTTCCGGCTACAGTTTACAGCTGGTGGTGTGTCGCTGGCAGATGTGCTGCTAGGACCTGGGACCTGGCTATACCATCAGTGGAGGCTGTTGAGAGGTAATAACTCGGTCATCATCATCTTCATCTCCTCCATCTTCATCACTACCACTGGAGACACCTTGGCGCTGCGGCTTGGGGAACATGAATGCCAATTTGTCTATCAGTGTTCCTTCCTCCCTCTAGGCTCATGTTCCTGTCATCCTCAACCTCAGTGCCAACATCTGAATCCAGTAATGGCTGGGCATCATCAAGAAGCAAGTGGCTGATGCTGTGGTCAAATAACTCAGCTGACTCCTCAATGGCTGATGTTGGGGCTATGGCAGGAATAGATGTGGACAAGGAGGTGGGTTTATCCACTCTGGCAACTGCAGGGGACTGCACACTTGTCTCTGCTTGCGTGACAGAGGATGAGGAGGGTGAGGAAGGTTTAGTAAGCCAGTCCACCACCTCCTCCACATGCTGTGGCTGGATAGCACGGGCAAACTCACTAAACAGAGGAAATGATGCCCTGCCTGAGGACTGACCACCATGTCCACCTTTGCCTGTGTACACATTTGTTGCTGACCCCCTTGCAGTGCCAAGGGAACGTCTGCCACTCCTTGTTGTCCTCCCAGACATTATTGTAAGGGAGGGGGTGGTGCTTCTAAGCAAATGTAAAGAAAAAGTTGAAATCTGTACGTAGATGCACTTTAATCAATGTAAAGAGGTGTTTGGTGCACTTTAATGTGAGTACTCACACTACACAGACACACTCCACAGATACACTATAATATACTGCAATATAATGTGCCAAACGTATGTATGGTGTTAAACTGGCAGTAATGCACACAAAACTATATGGCATTAAATTGGCAGTAACGCACACAGAACTATATGGTGTTAACTGGCAGTAACGCACACAGAACTATATGGCGTTAAACTAGCAGTAACGCACACAGAACGATATGGCGTTAAACTGGCAATAATGCACACAGAACTATATGGTGTTAAACTGGCAGTAACACACACAGAAGTAAATGGCGTTAAACTGGCAGTAACGCACACAGAACTATACAGTGTTAATCTGGCAGTAACGCACGCAAAACTATATGGCGTTAAACTGGCAGTAACACACACAGAACTATATGGTGTCAAACTGGCAGTAATGCACGCAAAACTATATGCATTAAACTGGCAGTAACACACACACAACTATATGGCGTTAAACTGGTAGTAACGCACACAGAACTATATGGCGTTAAACTGGCAGTAACACACACAGAAGTAAATGGAATTAAACTGGCAGTAATGCGCACAGAACTATATGGCGTTAAACTGGCAGTAAAGCATGCAAAACTATATGGCGTTAAACTGGCAGTAACGCACACAAAATTATATGGCGTTAAACTGGCAGTAAAGCACACAGAACTATATGGCGTTAAACTGGCAGTAACGCACGCAAAACTATATGGCA
Source organism: Aquarana catesbeiana (assembly GCF_042186555.1). Taxonomy (NCBI): domain Eukaryota; kingdom Metazoa; phylum Chordata; class Amphibia; order Anura; family Ranidae; genus Aquarana; species Aquarana catesbeiana. Next base: position 131,355,552 of record NC_133333.1, on the reverse strand, counting down.
TTAAACTGGCATTAACGCAAACATAACTATATGGCGTTAAACTGGCAGTAACGCACACAGAATTAAATGGCGTTAAACTGGCAGTAATGAACACAGAACTATATGGCGTTAAACTGGCAAAAAAGCATGCAAAACTATATGGCTTTAAACTGGCAGTAACGCACACAGAACTATATGGTGTTAAACTGGCAGTAACGTACACAAAATGACATGGCGTTAAACTGGCAGTAAAAACACAAAACTATATGGCATTAAACTGGCAGTAACACACACAAAACGATATGGCGTTAAACTGGCAGTAACACACACAGAACTATATGGCATTTAACTGGCAGTAACGCACACAAAACAATATGGCGTTAAACTGGCAGTAACGCACACAGAACTATATGGCGTTAAACTGGCAGTAACACACGCAAAACTATTTTACATTAAACTTGCAGTAACGCACACAAAACAATATGGCGTTAAACTGGCAGTAACTCACACAAAACGATATGGAGTTAAACTGGCAGTAATGCACACAGAACTATATGGCGTTAAACTGGCAGTAACGCACGCAAAATGATATGGCGTTAAACTGGCAGTAACGCACACAGCAGTAAATGACGTTAAACTGTCAGTAACGCACACAGAAGTAAATGGCGTTAAACTGTCAGTAACGCACAAAGAAGTAAATGGCTTTATACTGTTAGTAACGCACAAAGCTATATGGCGTTAAACTGGCAGTAACGCACACAGAAGTAACTGGCGTTAAACTGGCAGTAACGCAATCAAATAGACAGTGTTCAACCGTCACTACAGTGACGCTATCGGAACTGTCCCTACTCTAGCTATACAGTAATGTCCAGATTACTGACACAGTCTCACTACACTACACTGAAACTATATGAGCTGTCCCTACTCTACTCTCATGTATGTATGAATGACACGGTCTCACTACACTACATTGAAACTATCTGAGCTGTCCCTACTCTACACTAATGTATGTATGAATGACACGGTCTCACTACACTACAGTGAAACTATCTGAGCTGTCCCTACTCTAGCTGCACACTATGCAAAGCTGAATAATGGTCCTCCTCACTACACTCACACTATCCCTAGACTGACACTAAACTAATATTTTACACTGACAATTGAAGCAAAATAGCACAGTATAGCACACTAACTAACTAATAGCACTGAAAAGAGCCCTGTTCTATCTCTCTCCACACCAAAATCACACTGCTTCAGCCAATCGGCGCTTCCAATGCACTGTTCAGCGCCGCAATGCATCATGGTCGGTTCGGGGGGGAGAACAAACGGTCGATGGTTAGCTCCGGTTCTCTTCCCATTTGTTCAACTGTTCGTCGAACGACCGAACAACGAAAGTTCAGCATGAACTTATGCTTGGGCCGAACCGTTCACCCATCCCTATCAACAAGTTCCACCAGCGGTCTTCATCCCCAGACCTTACTGACACCATGCTGCCCGTGGCACGACCCTCTGATAGAGTTACTTGTCTTGACTCAGTTGGTGAACTCCGTCTCAAGTGTTTTGCAGACTGTAACAGACTTTATTTCATGATTGCCTTGTATTTGGCTCCATCCATTTCCCATAAACTTTGACCAGCTTTATGCCTGCTGAAGAAAAGCATCCCGACTACATGATGCTGCTACCATCATGTTTTACGCTGGGGATGGTGTGTTCAGGGTGATGTGCAGTGTTATGCCCCGTACACACGGTCGGACTTTGTTCGGACATTCCGACAACAAAATCCTAGGATTTTTTCCGGCGGATGTTGGCTCAAACTTGTTTTGCCTACACACGGTCGCACAAAGTTGTCGGAATTTCCGATCGACAACCACGCGGTCACGTACACCACGTACGACGAGACTAGAAAAGGCCGGTTCAGAACCAAGCGCGGCACCCTTTGGGCTCCTTTTGCTAATCTCATGTTAGTAAAAGTTTGGTGAGAGACGATTCGCGCTTTTTCAGACTCGTGGCTTTCAGATCATTTTCTGCCGTTCAGTTTGTGCTTGTGGGTTTGTATCTGCTCTTCAGCAAGCGTGACTTTAGGTAGTCATTGTATTCTTGTTCGTTCGTTACTGGTTTTCAGGTCGCTCTTCACAGGCCTTGCTGTTCTTCAGTGCGTTCTGTTACTTCGTTCTGAGCAGCCGACCGTTTTCTAGCCATGTTTCGTATGCGTACTCCTCGTACAGTTCGTGCTGTGCGGGGGCTTGGTGTTGGGGTCCTGACCTTGACACAAGTCCAGTCCATGAACAGGGTGGGGAGGAGTTCATGGACCAAGAATTGGTTGCTTCAGCGTGACCAGTTCTGTCATATGCCTTTGCTCTGTGAGATCTGTGAGAATAATCCTGATGATTTCAGGAACTTTCTCAGGATGACGGACCCCGTATTTCACCGTTTGTTGGCTTCGCTGACCCCCTATATCAGCAGGCAGGATACCTGCATGAGGCAAGCCATCACTCCGGAGCAGAGGCTCGTCGCTACCCTGTGGTATTTGGCCACAGGGAGAAGCCTGCAGGACCTCAAGTTCTCGACAGGCATCTCCCCCCAGGCTCTTCTTTGTTTGTGCTTTGTTTGAGCTGACCCTGACAGAAATGTGTGGAGTCCAGAAAATGTTGTGATTGTGTAACCTTATACAAAGCACTGTTGGCTGTTATTTACTAAATGCAAAGACACTTTTCACTACAAGTGCACTTGCAACTGCACTGAAACAGCACTTGTAGTGCAAAGTGGATTTGCCCTTAGGAAATGACCCCCATTTTCTCATAAAACAACATTTACATCACCCCAAAAGTGTTGTAGCGTTGAGACAATAATCCACACATTCTTGATGAACAATCTTTTTAATACCTGCACAATCACATGTGCATTTACCAAAGGTTTTTCTGACAAACCAACATGTTTGTTGTATAACAATTTTTGTGGTGTCATTATCCAAAATCAAAATGTGCATTTTATAGAAAACAGGCCTGTGTAAAACCAACAAGAAAGACACAAATCTTGATCTTACAAAGTTCACATTAGGTAGAACTTGAAGGCAATATCAGACATCAGTATTTAGGAACTGTGTTTGATATAGCGTTCAGATGGGGGAAAATCACCCCTGGAAAAGCCAAATTTGGAAGATGCACACAAATTTCCCAATGTCAACATGTGCTATCTGCCATCAGGGGGGATCAAGAGACGTGTTTTGGGGGAGAAAGCCCTTCCTCACCGCTACTTTATTATTGAGGAAAGGGTCGCACCCCCAAAACGCGTCCATTGATCTCCCGTGATGGCAGATAGCACATGTTGACACACTGTGTGCATCCTCCAAATTTGGCTTTGGGAAAAATCACAAAAACATTTCGCACATTGTAGCAGACAAAAGAAGAAAGTGATTTGGAGGGGTTTTAAACTCGCCCCAAAACATCAATGATGTTTTTATATTTTGGAATAACATCATTGATGTTTTGCTTGATGTTTTCCAATTGTAAATTACACCCCATGATCTCCCCGATCAGGATCTGGGCACTTTCGGATGTGAAAGGATCTTCATCCACAACCTCACGATCACCTAAAAAGAGAGGAACCCAAAATAAATTAGGTTTCCAAAAAAATGCCGCCATCCATCTCTTATCGGAGCCTGTGGTCGCAGACACTCACCTGTTGTGGTGACTAGTTCCACCACGTCTTCATCCTCCTGCTCATCTTGTGTTGGGGGTATTTCCCCTTCTTCCAGAGGGGGGGGGGGCTCTGGTCTCCTCGGATGAGGGGTGTCCTCCGAGTCTTTTCTCCCCTATGTAAAACAAAAATGGTATAATTAGCACACAGATATTTAATGTCAGAACTATAAAGATGAAACATTGCTTAGAAGTGGGGTACAATTATCTATTTTAGCCGAGTTCCAAGATGTAGCTTTTTTAGTGTCCTTTGTCAAGCTGCAATACTTTACCTGTTTAGTACAAGCTTCACAGATGGAGACCCCCCCTATAGTATACACTGGAGCACCTGTGTGCCCCCCCCTAATAAAAATGGTGTTCTTGTGTCCCACACTAGTGCTCCAGTGTCCAGATGTTAAAACAGCTGCTGAGTGTCCTCTCCTTACACACAATCTAGTTTGCATTTCATTCTAGTAACAAAGCCATCTACACAACCCAATTCTTTGAAGACAAGTATAGGGCGTCAAAATGGTGGCCAAATGCATATGGGCTAAACAATGGTATTTTATAGTCCGAAATAAAAATGTGTAATCCGAACGAATAATGTGCCCATGAACATGAAAGTTGACATTTTAAACTGTACAACAGTTCCTAAAAGCACATGGAGCAGCACGAACGTAATAAACACAAAAAGAATAGGAACACAGCACAACTACTTACTTTTTTGCAGCACTCTCCGGATCTTTCTGTACTGCTCATGTTCTCGTAATTTCAGGTCCGACCACCTCTTCCTGAGCTGATCTTTCGATCGTCGTACCCCGAATTTCCGGTGCAGACTCCTGACCACTTTCGCCATGATCTTGGCCTTTCGGACATTGGGGTTGGGGTAAGGCCCATACTTTCCATCATAGTCGGCCTTCTTCAGGATGTCCACCATCTCCAACATCTCCCCAAAGGACATATTTGAGTCCTTCAATCTCCTTCTGGATCGGGACGTTTCAGGCTCCGGCCTTTCCTCCTCCTCCTCGTTGCTACAATTAGCACGATCCTGCTGTCTATCCGCCATGTGCTCTTCCCCCACTGCGCCGAACGAAAAGGGGCGGGGAATAGACTAGAAAGAACGTCAGGGGCGGGCGGAGTTATACGCATGCGCAGTGTGTATAAATCGTAACACGCGCGCGTCTTACGTACGATCTGTGAGCGGAGGAAGGAGCATCAGAGACGCCGATCGTGAGAACTAAGGTAGGATCTAAACTTGGGCCTATACTGCTTCGAAATGGAAGCCTATATTGTAACAAGATTAGGGGAGTTTGGCCTGACATTAGGGTTTGTCTTGTGTTGTGTCTTGCAGAGAAAATGGATGGGTTCAACTACCACAATTTCCTGCCCCTGTTTATTGACAAGTACAGGGAGCTGCCCTGTCTGTGGCAAGTGAGACACCCCCACTATAACCATAAACAAAAGAGGCAGGCAGCGCTGGAGAAACTGCTGGAGTTGGTGAAGCCGGTGGTCCCCACAGCAACCATCCCTTATTTAAAAGCTAAAATTGGTGGCCTGAGGAGCACATATCTTAGGGAACGCAAGAAGGTCACAGATTCCCAGAGATCCGGAGCTGCAGCAGATGACATTTATGTCCCCAGGCTCTGGTACTATGAGAGACTGCGATTTCTGTCAGACCACACTGAAGTCAGGGAATCCCTCTCTACTCTTCCTTCCACGCTTCCTTCCATACCAGCTGAGGCTTCCGATGTCCAACCTGGGCCTTCCAGCCAGGAAGAAGTGGAGGAGCCCAGCTGGAGTCAGGTATAGCATTCTTCTACAGATTTCTGGGCAATAAATAAATGATGTTTACTAGATGTTATTATTGATCATTAATTGCAAGTGTTTTACATATCAATAGACAGTAGTGGGCACCCAAAATTGGGACAAGAATGAAAACTGCTGGGCTCAGAAGGATAGTCTGTTATATTTGTTAACATTCAATTTGCAGCAGTCAGGAGGTGAAAATTGTGTGTGATTGATGGAAAAAATACTAAAACTATGTCCCTTTTTTTATACACAGGAAGACCTCAGTCAGGAGGAGGCTGTGGAATGTGGCAGCCAGGAGGAGGCGGGGATTAGTGTCAGCCAGGAGGAGGCGGGGATTAGTGTCAGCCAGGAGGAGGCGGGGCTAAGTGTCAGCCAAGAGAAGCCTGGGACAAGTCGCAGCCTGACTGAGTCTCAGGTTCCTCCACTCCACCTGCCATAGAAAAGGGCCAGGAAGGCCACTCCCAGTCCTGTGCAGGATTCAGCATACAGGCTGATCCAGGAGGCTTCTGCGTCCCTCAGAGCCTTCCCCAGTCCTGCAGAGGCCTTTGCCTGCATGGCTGCCACCAAATTGCAGGGCATGCAGGAGGGCCAACGCAAGCTCTCTGAGGACCTGATTTATAAAGTCCTACGTAAGGGGGAGAGTGGGGAACTGACACACAAGACGGATGTCATTGAGATCGACGATCCTCCTCCTCCTCCTCCTCCTGCTGCCACAACTCCACCACCAGAGCCACCACGTGGAAGGAGGCGTGGAAAGAAGACCAGAGAGTGATGACCCTGGGTTCAGTCTGGTCTGACAGAAGATGCAGTCTCTCGTATGACCACAGCCTGGGGACACAAATGTCATCTGCTGCTTTCCGGATCTCTGGGACTTCTGGACCAGACTGCCCTCCCTTAGATATGGACTCCTCAGGCCACCAATTTTGCTTTTAAATAATTTATGTCTGCCCTGGGGGTCCAAGGCTTCGCCCACTTCTGCAGTTTCTCCAGCGTTGCCTCCCTCTTTGTTTTTTATAGTTGTGACCCCTTAATAAAATTTTTTTAGGTAAATTCTACTCTCCTGTGTGTGTTTTCATCCAAAAAGGACAGTTTGTTGGTGACGATTCAGGTACATTTCTAACATAAAATGTGAAATTAACAAGGGACAACAACACCAAACAATCTCCTACAGATTAAATAGAACAACATATCAATGGTGTTGTGGGAACTTGTCACAAAAAACACACAAACATTTTCGGGAGTACAAATCAAAATCACCAAAAAAAAAAAAAGAGAAACACAAAAAAAGATTCTACATTAAAGGCAAAAAAAAAAAAAATATACAAAAATATGTTGTCAGATGTGAGAAATCAAAATATATTGAGGGAATCCCGATAAATAGTAACGAAAGAAGTTTGTGAGAAGTGTGTGTGAATATGAGCATCAAAACTACTTAATTCTTGTCACATTATAAAGAAGAAGAGAGAGCGCTGCATTAAACCATTTTGAACATTGCAGCGTGACGAAAGTGCTGTATCCATTGCGAACGCTAAGTTTACTAGAACGAGCTGTCCCGTCTCGGAATTTCTTCTGAGCATGCGTGGCACTTTGTGCGTCGGAACAGGCCACACACGGTCGGAATTGACGCGATCGGATTTTGTTGTCGGAAAATTTTATCTCCTGTTCTCCAACTTTGTGTGTCGGAAAATCCGATGGAAAATGTCCGATGGCGCCTACACACGGTCGGAATTTCCGACAACACGCTCCGATCGGACATTTTCCATTGGAAAATCCGATTGTGTGTACGGGGCATTAGTGTTCCACCACACATAGAGTTTTGCTTTTAGACAAAAAAAGTTCAAATTTGGTCTCATCTGACCAGAGCACCTTCTTCCACATGTTTGCTGAGTCCCCCACATTGCTTCTCGCAAACTGCAAACGGGACTTCTTATAGCTTTCTTTCAACAATGGCTTTCTTCTTATCACTCTTCTATAAAGGCCAGATTTGTGGATTGAACAACTAATAGTTGTCCTGTGGACAGATTCTCCCACCTGAGCTGTGGATCTCTACAGCTCCTCCAGAGTTACCATGGGCCTCTTGGCTGCTTCTCTGATTAATGCTCTCCTTGGCCAGCCTGTCAGTTTAGGTAGACGGTCATGTCTTGGTAGGTTTGCAGTTGTGCCATACTCTTTCAATTTATGGATGATGGATTGAATAGTGCTCTGTGAGATGTTCAAAGCTTGGGTTTTTTTTTTATAACCTAACTCTCATTTAAACTTCTTCACAACTTTATCACTGACCAGTCTGGTGTGTTCCTTGGCCTTCATGATGCTGTTTATTCACTAAGGTTCTCTAACAAATCTCTGAGGGCTTCACAAAACAGCTGTATTTATACTGAGATTAAATTACACACAGATGGACTCTATTTACTAATTAGGTGTCTTCTGAAGGCAATTGGTTCCACTAGATTTTAGTTGGGGGTATCAGAGTAAAGGGGGCTTAATACAAATGCACGCCACACTTTTCAGATATTTATTTGTAAACTGTTTTGAAAAACATTTATCATTTTGCTTCCACTTCACAATTTTGTCCCAATTTGTGTTGGTCTATCACATAAAATCCCAATAAAATACATTTACGTTTTTGGTTGTAACATTACAAAATGTGGAAAATTTCAAGGGGTATGAATATTTTTTCAAGGCACTGTACATAAAAAAAAATTAAAAGATATTTCTTTAATGAACAGGAAGCTCAGTGCTTTAGAAATACCCCCCATACATATTATTCACATTATTCTAACTTCATTTGCTTACAGTATTTTCTAAAGAATGTCATTCAATTTTTACATGCGCACCCAACAATGTTATTAAATCCTTTTCACATAAACTAGCCTATAATTAAATTTGATATTTAGGGGCTTTAATGTGGTAATGGATCCCGCTGTGTCACCATCGTCCAATTTTGCAGAACCCTGCCCTTAAAACCCTTTCCACCAAAAAGATCTAAGGGTCAAGTGATTTTAAAAGTTCAGATTTATGGTGACATTTTTCTTTATTAGTTTTTTCCTAAGACATACTGTACATATATTTATATACATACAAATATATACTGTATATTAAAGCATTAACATTGATTTTGGTTTGATTTTTTCTTACAAAAGGTCTCTGAAGTTTAAACTCTTGGTGCCACAACATGTTTAAAAGTTCCTTGTACATGTTCAGCTGGGAAATTCCTAAAACATATATATTTTCATAAACAAATATACTTAGCTTAGCATAAATTACCTTGAAGATGCAAACAGCAGAAGTATATCTGTAAATATTTGAAACCACTGTCCTCCTACCTATAATGTAAACTGTTTCAGTGCAGAGAAGAATCCCAAGCGGGCCTCAGGGACTTGGAGAGAAAGGTCCTCATTTTATGGCAGCCATATAATTAGTGGTAGGGCGATGTAACTACAGGATTCTGTCACTCACCAAAGAGGCCAAAAAGACTTGGAGGGAAAAGTCGGACTCTCGCCCATAACCAGTTTGAGGGATAACAAAAAAAGGAACAGCTGTTGAGGATGCTCTTATATTTTTGAAAACAAAACAGAATGTACACCACGAATGAGGTTCTATATACGGAGAGCTGGCAGCTGAGCTTGTTGTAGCTGGGTCTTTGCCTACTCATATGGTTGGAAGTTAACAGAGTTTGTCTGCTGGTTTCTTTTCTGCCCAGTCTTTCTAGCCAAATCAGCAAGTGAGTCAGTGACTGTCTTAGTGGGTGATTTGACATCTTAGAAGACTGTGGTAGAAAAATCAACAACTGTAGACTTATGATGTGCAGTTTCTGCATTATTACAACACCAAGCTTATACATTTCATATATAAAAAATAATCTCACTATAATTCATACATTATATTATTCCCTCCTTAGCCAATTGTTTCCTATACTGGTCTATATACATTGATTTTCAAGTGGTTATAAAGGCAGAAGGCAATGCATTCTATGCATTAAGATAAAAAAAAACGAAAAACTTTGGCATCCTTGGATAAAACAACAGTTCCTGTCAAACTTCAATGACTCTGTCCTGTTGCCATGGTAACAGATTAAATGACTTACAGAGACACCCATTCTAAGGCTTCAAAGAGAACTAAAAAGAATAATAAACTGACGAGCGGGACAACCTTGTGGACCATACCTCTACCTTTCAACCCTTTTTCTTCTTTCTCTTTCCTTTTCTCCACCTTACGATTAAAGCTCATTATCAGAATTTATTTGACTTATATACACTCTACTTGTAAACAATATGTATAGTAGGTATAAATCATTTAAATACCTACAAAAGTAACTAAGGAAATTATATATATCTTTAATTTAGGTTTACGTGAACCCAATGTTTAATATTTGAAATTTCATGATATTTACCTATATAAACCCTACTGTAAAACAATGAGCTTACTTTATAGATCCTTGTAAACTTACTTTATGTATCTTTATAACATTGTATACTCAATAAACTTCTTTTGACAAGGAAAAAAAAAAAAAAAAAAAAAAGATAAAAAAAAACTTCTGTGTGCAGCAGCCCCCCCCCCCCCCCCAAATACTTACCTGAGCCCCATCTGTATCCAGCGATGTTGCTCGAGAGACTCAGCTATATGGGACTCTCCCTCCTGATTGGCTAAGACACACAGTGGGCGCCATTGGCTCCCAGTGCTGTCACTCAAAGTCAGTGAGCCAATAAGGAAAGAGAGGGTGTGGGGCCAAGCCACAGCTTCGTGTCTGAATGGACACACAGAGCCACTGCTCAGATGCCCCCAGAGCAAGCTGCTTGCTCTGGGGGCACTGGGCAGGAGGGAGGGACCAGAAGAGCCGGAGAGGGACCCAAGAAGAGGAGGAACTCGGTTGCTCTGTGCAAAACCATTACACAGAGCAGGTTAGTATAACATGTTTTTTGTCCTGCCAAATACATTACTGTGTTCACTTACAGGTGTAGAGGTTTTTCCTGTGCCCTGGGTTGTATTTCAGCATGTGATTGGCAGTAGAAGAGTCCTAAAAGAACCCTGGGACCATATTAACAGCATTGTGTTGTCTTTTTGAAGGAAAACATATGTGAAGTTTGTAATGGAAACAAGACATAGGAGAAGTTTGCATAACAAAACAACCAAGTAGATTTGAAAACATACATGCTATCAAGAGTCATGAGCTGGCAAAAAGGGTTGAGCACTCCCAGATAGGCTGTAAAGATAGGGTAGAGTATGTGTGTACATGTGTTTTAGTGATAGAGTGGAATATAGGAGGTGTACTTCAGTGATAGGGTAGAGTACAGGAGGTATGCTGTAGTTAGATGGTAGGGTACCGGAGGTGTGTTGTAGTGATAGGGTGGAATACGGGAGGTGTGCTCCAGTGATAGGGTAGAGTACAGGAGGTGTGCTGTAGTGATGGGGTGGAATACAGGAGGTGTGCTCCAGTGATAGGGTAGAGAACAGGAGGGATGCTGTAGTTAGATGACAGGGTACTGAAGCTGTGTTGTAGTGATATGGTGGAATATAGGAGGTGTGCTCCAGTGATAGGGTAGAGAACAGGAGGGATGCTGTAGTTAGATGACAGGGTACTGAAGCTGTGTTGTAGTGATATGGTGGAATATAGGAGGTGTGCTCCAGTGATAGGGCAGAGTACAGGAGACGGGCTGTAGTGAGATGGTGGAGTACAGGAAGTGTGCAGTAGTGGGATGGCGAAGTTATAAACACCCGATACAGCATCAGTCTAAAGCCGGCCTTAGAGCAATTTTTTTCTTGCAGCCATGGGTGGAAGGAAAGAAAAAATCACTTGATTCCACCATCAGCACAGTCAGTGCTGATGGTGGAATTCCTCCTGCAGAGCTATTGTGCGTCCCCCCCGGAAAGAAGAACACACAGTGATTATTGCCAGCAGCTATAGCTGCTGGCAATAATCGCATGAAAAATCTGTCAGGCTCATTGTACCCATGTTGATCAATCGATCAACTTGGGTACAATCAGCCTCATACATGATTCGAATCTCGGCCGATCCCTGCTGAACCAGCCGAGATTTGAAGCTGACAAAATAAAAACAAAAAAGGCCTTCGCGCTACTAAGATGTGCTCAGAATGATGCCCTAATTAATAAAAGAGGGAAACCCTCGTAAACTGAGAAATTATGTAAATAAACAAATAAATAACCAAAGTGCGTACTGTGCACTATAGTGCAATCAAATAAAGTGAAAAAGCTGACTGCAGCAGGATCTGACAGTGTTCACATTCCACTCATAGGTATATAAAATCATATAGTGATTCCGCGCTACAGCAATAATAAAGTGCAAAAAGTTCAGTGTTTTTCAGTAAATGTCCAAAGAAAAAATTCTCTCAATAATGCTTTTAGATAAACTACACAGCAAAAAGGCGAGAAGTGTATAATCCCATAAATGAGTTCACAGAACCCTCACCTTGATATCTTGAAATATCAGCATAAGGTAATGTACAGGAATCTGTTCCGCTATTCCAACATCCACCACCAGGGGGTCCTCCGTTCCACTTAGTGTAAAACCTGAATGGATACTTCACATCCACGTCCTCATACAATCTCGTACCCGCGGGGGGGGAGAAGTGGGCAAGGACGGGAGAGATAGAGAACTCCAATAGTGTAGTATGTTTATGATTAAAATAAGATTTTATTAAAAAATAGGCTGGACTCTTACATTGAAAAATAGTAAACAAGCATAAAACAAATAGTATGGTGTCTGGACGCCATTCTTACATCACTTCCGGTATACTTCATACTTGGGAGTGGCCGGAGGTTGCTGTGTAGTTTATCTAAACGCATTTTTGAGAGAATTTTTTCTTTGGACATTTACTGAAAAATGCTGAATTAGGAGACTATCACCACATTGAATTTAATGCAACTTATGGACTAATCACTTTTGCACTTTATTATTACCCCAACTTATTGGGCACCATTTGCACATTGTTGACTTACCCTATTTATTGGGCACTTTTTGCACTTTATTATTGCTGTAGCGCAGAATCACTATATGATTTTATATATGACACATGAATATAATGCATTTACCTAACATACTGCTAAAAGCAGATTGACAATCAAGTTAAAGACATTTAATTGTAGAATTATCTCTAATATATTATCTCTAATATTCTAATTCATTTTTCAGAAGAATACGTTCTTCCCCACACGTATTGAAGTTTGAATGAATGTGCATTGACAAATGGAAGGACTATAATAAATCAAATTAGATCAGGAAAGATGATAAGCAAAGCAGATGTAATACATTATTTGTAGCAGGTAATTATACATTTTTATTAAGTTAAAGCTGAGAAAATGTATTGATAATTTAGAATACATGCTATTTGTCCATGGGCTCTGCCCATTGCCAAGCAGTGAGAGGTCATGGTACATGTTTTGGGAAACACACTTTCTTTTCGTCAGCCTTACGTCTGGGGAGTACCTTGTGCAGCCCAGGTGCAATTCTAGTAAGTTACTAAAAATAATGTTTAACAATTCATTAACCCTTTTGTTGTCACCGACATAACTATTATGCCGTGTACAGACGATCGGACATTCTGACAACAAAATCGTGGGTTTTTTACCAACAGATGTTGGCTCAAAGTTGTATTGCATACACACGGTCACACAAATGTTGTTGGAAATTCCGAACGTCAAGAATGCGGTGACATACAACACATACGACGAGCGGAGAAAAATGAAGTTCAACAGCCAGCGTGGCTCTTCTGCTTGATTCCGAGCATGCCTGCGTCAGAATTGTGTACACACGCTCGGAATTTCCGATAACAAGTCTTCTTGTCGGAAAATTTGAGAACCTGCTCTCAAACAGTTGTTGGAAATTCCGATAGCAAATGTCCGATGGAGCATACACATGGTTGGAATTTCCGACAACAAGCTCACATCGAACATTTGTTGTCGGAAAATCCTATCATGTGTACGCAGCATTATGATGACAGCAGCACTGGCAAATTATATAACAGCAGGGAGTTTGTTAACCTCTTTAGGGCTGGTTCACACTGGTCCAACATATACTCCATTTTTGAGAGCACAAGTCACATGACATGTCAAAATGAATGCTCACAAATGAATGGTTCCCTATGAGAGCCGCCTTTACATGTCCCGACTTGTGTCGGTCAGACTTTGAAAAAGGTCCCTGCACTACTTTGGTCCGACTCAGGCACGATTTCAGCCTATTGATTTGAATGTAAGTCAAATTCAAGTCGGATCATCATCTTAACTGATCCGACTTGTGGCATGCGACTGGTGCTTTGAGGAGCTTACACGCCAAATGTTTTTTTTTTTTAAACGGCGTGAGTTCCCTCCCCAAAACCATACCAGGCCCTTTGAGTGTGGTATGGATCTTAAAGGAGAACCCACGCCAAAATTAAAAAAAACTGGTGTGATGTCACAAGGGGGAGGGGTCTCCGGATGGCCATGCCCCATGGCTATATAAAAACTGTCAGACACCAGAGCTGACACAACGGCAGGAGCTAGCGTCAGAGTCGGACCGGGTTTTTTATTTTTAGTGGGGCTGCAGCGGCAGCAGAAGAAGACATCGGCGGAGGGAAAAGACATCACTAGAGGGAGAGGACATCACCGGAGGGAAAAGATCAGTGATGGAAGACATAAGCAGAGGTAGAAGCCCAGAGGAAGAAGACATTGGTAGCAGAACCGGAGAAAGAAGACAGGATTCCGATAATCCCCCTGCCCTCAGACCCCTAGAACCACCGGCCAGGGTTGTGGTGAAGAGGCCCTTGTCCTCAACATGGGGACAAGGTGCTTTGGGGTGAAGGGGGCAAAGCCCCCGCCTCAAAGCACCCACCCCCTATACTGAGAGCATGTGACCTGGTATGGTCCAGGAGGGGGGCACTCGTTCACACCCCCCCGCCTCAAAGCACCCACCCCCGATATTGAGGGCATGTGACCTGGTATGGTCCAGGAGGGGGGGTGCTCGTTTGCACCCCCCCTTTCCTGACCTGCCTGGCTGCATGCTCGGATAAGGGATGGTATGCATTGTGGGGGGGACTCCATTTCTTTTTTTTTTTTATAAATTTGACGTGAGGTTTCATCCATACCAGAAGCAAAGGAATTGTTTTGATTGGTCAAAGGACAAGTCGCAGTCATTTTGAAGTCGGATCCCATTCACATTCAGTCACATGGAAGTCGGACATGAAGTGGCAAGACAAAGTCGGAGTGGAAGTTGTGTGAATTTCATGTCAGATCAGTGTGAACATAGCCTTAGTCTTGTCCCCACACAGACACGGGTACAAATGCAAACGTGTTTTTCACACATGCATTTGAAAATTACATTTGCACCACACATATTAGGTATCATTGTGAATGCCAGACTGTGAGCAATAATTCTAAACACAGTTAATTCTAAACACATGACCTGATGGCTTTTAAAGTGTTGTCTGTGGACGATTTTGGCTACAAAATGTTTTCAGTTTCAGGGACATGCATAATTTTTATTTATTTGGTATAGCTGTTTGACACAACCGCATATTTTAGATTTTTACCAAAAAGCTTTTTGAAGTATATCGTGTTTGTGTGCATTAAAACAATTTGTGTGTATCTTTTACTGAAAATATAGATTTGATAAACATTATCCAGAATATTGTGTGACATTAAAGAAAGTTACTACCACCATTTTATTCTAAAGGGTCTCCGCTTTCATAAAATACTGTATATAATGTTTTGGGGCTTTAAGTGTGCTTTCACGTATAAAACTTTAATTTTAATATGGGGGAAAAAAATTTAAAAAAGAGTTAAAGTTAATTGAGATATCATGAATAGAATAACAAGAAGAAAGAAAGATTTATTAACAACCATAAATAAATTATGCAAATAGATACAAAAATATAACTATGACTGGTTTAGGTTCAGGGGTTCGATTAAGCTTTATTTAAGCTTTAAGGGGTCATTGAGGAATTTATGAATATACAGGGGAAATAGGTATAAACTAATATAACGTGATTTATTAAAGGCAAATAGGATGTTTTTTTTTGTAAGGGAATTTCCACAGAGCTTAATGAATGTAGTGAAGTTTTACTTCACAAAGATTACCCAATCAGGGGCCAGGAAAAAAAATGCATTTTTTTCTTGCATTTGATTGAATGATGGAAGTCAGTATAGATTTACCTTTTTTAAATAAGCCCTGGGGAAAATTCCCTTGCAAAGTGAAAAGTCTATTTGCCTTTAGTAAATCAACCCCACCGAGTACCCAAGCACTTACATACTGTACATTTACATTTTATACTGTTATTTGTAATATTCAGAAAACTAAATACAACAGCTAAAGGTTAAACTGTCTCTGTGTCTGTATACTTTATACCTAATAATTTGTGATACTCCTTTTCCTTAGACAAATCATTTGCACATTTTTCAAATCATTCAGTTAACAATTTGTTTTGGGATGGGCAAAGCCTTAAATATAAATTTAGGCAAAATTGGTATTATGCAAATTAAATATAATAATGGCCACATACACATAAGCACACTCACCAACTTGGTCTGTAATACCACATCAAGGCCACCAGTGTCTCAAAGAGTCCAGAGCACTAACAGTGCCACAATAATACTTTAAATTTACAAAACAAAAGTGCCAATTCCAAACCGGTCCAGGACTCGTGGCAGCTTGATGGCCTCTCGTGCATATGCGGTGTCTAAACCCACCACCACCATCTTGAAAGAGGGTAAGGTGGATGGGAGTGATGAACCCTCACTGTCACGAGTTGTCCGTGTTGACGCCACACACATCAGCAGTTTTGGGTGCACCAAAGTGCTGGTGGTGCCCACATGATGTGGAGGCATTTTTGGTCCACAATGGCAGGTATGTGCTGATGATGTATTGCTGTTGGGGGGGTATTGGCTGGTTCAAATGGTGGTTTTGAATTGTTGTGGCGCTGTTAGTGCTTGGGACCCTTTGTGTCCCTGGTGTCCTTGGTGTGGTATTACAGATCAAATTGGTGAGTGCGCCTCTGTGTATGGCCTTTCTACATGCTATATAGTTCATGTGGTTTGCCTTGAGACATACTAACACCAATGCTGTTTTTCATACATCTTCCCACTCCACGAAAGTGGAGTGGGAAGATGTATGTTGGAGCATATGTCGGACCAGTGTGATCCAGCCCTAAAGAGGTTAACAAACTCCCTGCTCTTATATAATTTGCCATGCTGCTGTCATCATAATGCCGCGTACAAATGATAGGATTTTCCGACAACAAATGTTCGATGTGAGCTTAAGTCCACGCCCCACACTATATAAGGCCGCCTGCACGTCGGCTCTGTGTAGTGTGTTGCTTGCGTTGACTGAGAGAGAGTGTCATTTCATTTAGATTGAGCAGGCAGGCGATTCAGTTAGCTGCAGTGTATTTAGTATATATATATACATCCAGGCTTGTGTATATATATATATATATATATATATATATATATATATATATATATATATACACTGTATCCAGTTTAGCTAGATCTGACTGCAGGCCGTTCCTGGTGTACTGTTTCTAATATACTTCAGGCAGGCAGGTGATTCAGTTAGGTGCAGTGTATTTAATATATATATATACAGTCAGTCTCATATATATATATATATATATATATATATATATATATATATATATATATATATATATATATCCACTGTATCCAGTTTGGCTAGATCTGACTGCAGTCCGTTCCTGGTGTACTGTTTCTAATATATTTCAGGCAGGCGATTCAGTTAGCTGTAGTGTATTTAATATATATATATATATACAGTCAGTCTCATGTATATATATATATATATCCACTGCATACAGTTTAGCTATATCTCTTCTGGCAGGCAGGTGATTCAGTGTGGACCTTTGCACTGCTTCTGTTGTTTTGCACGGGTGGACTTTTTTATAGGATTGCTGAGAGACTTTTTGTATTGAATTTGGTTTCAAATATCGATCATTGAGATCTTTATTAATATACTCTTTATATTTACATGCTTGTTAATTGTTCACTTGCCACTTTGAGATGTAATGTATCCTTTAGCTGTTGTAACCTTTATCCATATCAAAAGACCCTTTTTTTGTAACCTCAATATTGCATACTGTTATATAGTTATCTTTATTTTTCAATAAAAATTTCATGGAACTAAAATCTTATGCGTTTACTATAATTGTAATGCATTAGTTAAAGCGTAACTCCACTTTTGTTGAGAAAAAAGCATTCCCCTCTGGGTGATCTATGTACATTAACAAAAATTAATCCTGGAGGAGTGTAGAGGAGATTGTGGATAGTGTTTTGTGTGCAGCAACAAAAGTGAACAGCAGTGTCCTGCTTGGAAGCCTCCTGGCAGGAGAAGCTACCTGCAACATAAATCAAGGACTGTTTTAACTGGGATAGCAGTTCTGGACTTTGCAAGTCGTGCCTGCAAACTAATGTCAAAAGCAAGCTGTATTTGCCCATTGGCACAAGCCCAAAGCCCTTCTGCACCGGCTCTAAGGGTGTGAAAAGCATCAGAAAATACAGAAAATACAGAAGATTTCTTTATTAGTAGCAAGTGAGAACAAAGTCGGTGCATTTCATGGATTTTAACCATATGTCCCCAACTGGAAGAACAGAGAGCCTGCTCTGAGAAATGCCATGCAGCCATCAATTAAATGTATGCATATAGAAAAGAACTGGCTGCAAAACAGGCTGCAGCAAAACTTAAATGCAACAAAAGATGAGAAAAAAGTCCCGGGTGATCCTCCCTCTATGCTGAGACAGATGGTGGTGTCCCCACTGAGTGGATTTCTGGCATAAGCTTCATTACAGCTTACCTCTGGTAAACATATATCTATATAGGTGGTGGATTCTTATCACAAGATGTTTTTTATTCACTAAAGCTTTCAATCACTACTGGTGGAGCATATTGCAATAAGGACTGTGGATATCAGAAGTCACTTTTTTTTTTTTTTTTCACGAACTTTTTTTCTTTTTTTACTTATCTCATTTATTTGTATCTGTTTTTTAGCACAAATTTCGGAATATTTTCTACATATATATTCTGTCCATATTTAAGATCATAATTTTATAATTTATATTGATCACTTTATGGTATTGTACCATTTGAGGATTCATTGATTGTTCATATTTAGCGCGGTTCTCTTATACATTGGATCTATGTACATTGCAAGGATTTTAACAAACTTTGTTGTAGATTCCTACCTTTTGTCATTCTGAAGAAATCCCTCTGTGTTTCTCTGTGCCTCTGTGCTAAGTGGGTCTAATGGGAGCATTTTCATAATTATCTGTCAGCTGTGCAGCTGCAGATTACTAATGAGGACATCTGCTGGGCCTGCATCCCTTTAGACGTGTTCCTATTGGAATTATCTCTCCAAAAATGACATTTTTGTTGCAGGGGATGCCTGAAATCTAACTTGTATCTTAGGCAGACTTCTGGGAAAATTGGTGAGCCAATCACACAAGCATGAAATGATGTTTCTGGGGATTGGTCAGTACACATTCTGTTTACAGAGCACCTCCAGGTAGCCATATTGCATTGCATTTTCAGAAAATTACAGCGGCTGCAGTTTAAAAAGGAAAAGTAATTTTTTAAAACATTTAATTACAATATGACTTGTGTTTCAATTATATGCACTATATTATTTTTTCTTTATTTGCTATTTTTTTCCCCACGAAAGTGGAGTTACCCTTTAAGCATTTCTCTAGAATTTACAAACTCATTATTTACTCCTGGAGAAAAAATCTAATAACATGTAGCAGGGATAGTGAAGTAAATGGGAGTGAGGGAGTGCACAGGGCAGAGAACTAGTCTGGGGGGACTGTTAATTTACACAGTGCTAAGCACTGTGCTGGGAGGGGAAACACTGACCACGTGTTTTGCAGGGCATTGTTTCAGAACTCCCAAGCAGCAGGCAGACAGAGGGAGCCTGCGTCTTTCAGCCAATACAGTTTGTCAGGGGGCTGGGGCTTTAACAGACAGGCAGAGCATAGAGGAAAGCCTAAGTTCAATTTTCAATTCAAATTCAATTTTGTCATAGTTTTCATTAATTGACTTAATTTGAATATTATTTTTATTTAGTTCCATCACTGAAAACATGCAGTTGATGAAAACTATGGCGAAAATATTTTCTTCTATGAAATTAACACTGGATTATGGCATTGGTCAACATAGGCTTCTTAGAATAAAACGGTCTTTAATTGTTTAGAATAAAAACAAACTAGTTAACACTTAAAACAAGAGTTACACTTTTTACACTGTAAGGAATAACTGTAATAGGCATCTTGGTAAATGGATATCTATTTTAAAGTTATCTTTCTATGTAAACTCTATTCACTCTTTGTAGATAGAATGTAGTCATTCCAGGTATAGTTATTTTTCCTAACTCTTTCAACCTTTAGGAGCAGCAGAAGAAAAAGAGTAAATGGAGCTGGAAAAATGAATGGAATCCAGAAGCCACAATGTTTAGTTAAAGTAAATCCTTGTGGAACTGACATCACGTCCAAGGTATACAAGCTATTGTTTCCTTGCAGATGGAGTACAATCCATTGGCTGGAAACAGACTCCATACCTACATGTACTGGGTTGTTTGCATTTGAAAGGGAGGAATTTGCTGAGAGCAGAAAAGGTCATCCTTCTGTGAATAGATACAGATAACAAAAGTTATGTTTTGTTCCCTTGTTTGCAAATTCACAATTTAATGATACTAATCACTTGGAAATGCAAAGGCTGGAAACTGGTTTAGGGGTGAATGACCTTCAAAGATGACTTTATACCATAGTCAAGGCTTCCTCAAATGGACTACAGACAAGCACAACCCAGACATGTATTTGCGTAACAGGGGAAAAATTCAATGTCATGTGCAATGCTTAACTCTTTCCACATCCAGTAGGGGCAATGACTGTTAGCCTTATGTCTCACTATTAAAGCTGTAATACATAACCCAGTTTTACATTATTTTATTATTTTTATGTTGTGCTCAGGTGTTCCTATGTTACATGGAACGTGATTCACCAGACTTGGGTTTCTTGATTCATAACTTAGAACTAATAAGCTTCATAAAACCAACTAATCCTTAGCTAACAAATGCCAAGAAAAAATTAATATTAACAAAGAAAAACATATGCAGTAAATTGCGGAAGCTTTTCTTCCATTATTTGCTAGGCTTTAGGTTAAATACATTACTTTCTATGACTGGTCACAAGAAACTATATAACGGAATAACATTAGGCTAAAATGTGGCAAATGTTGCGTTTAATGGGCATACTGTACATTTTTTTGGAAAAGAAAAATGAAAAGATAATTTCATCTAAAATTAATACAAAGTAGATTCTGGTGGGCTGAATGGGGGTGATTTACTAAAAAACTTGGAGACAGTTTAATTTACAAAACAGCATTTGTTGAGCTTAGTAAAAATGGTGAAAATGGTTTATATCAGTCATCCAATTAAATCCCGTTTTGTTTTTTTGTTTTTTATAGCACGTCACCGGATTTCAAACAATTATACCGAGATGATGCCTGCAGCTGCAGGCATCGTCTCAGTACCATTTTTTAGAGCCGACAGTCGGTTCTCTTGTAAAAGCAATCCTAGTGGTTCATCAGCCACTAGATTGCTTTTACCTCCCGCCACCTTCCGTGTCTTTACTGGGATTTCCCATCCCCTTGGGAGTTCCAATCGACTAGCTGGTACTTGCACTGGCTCATCGCAGGGCCAAACAAAGACTGGATCAGGATTGTTTGGCTCTGGGATATGGTAGCCCGAAAGTGATGACCTGACATTACTTCCAGTTTACCTGGTTGTAAACTGCGCCATTTTCAAAAACCAAAAGCATTCAAACACACGGATTTTCGTGAGATCAAATGTTTTTAAGGGCAGAGGAGGGATCTGGGGTCTTATAGCATATGAAAAACTGCTGCTCAAATACAGTGTGACACCCACCAATTTATTCTCTAGGGCCTTTGCTTTAAAAAATATATAATGTTTGGAGGCTCTAAATTTTCTAGCAAAAAATACTGATTTTTACATATAAATAAAATGTGCCAGAAAAGGCCTTGTCTTCAAGTGATTACTAAGCTCAGTAAACATTGGCATTGCAAAGTGAACATTTACTGTTTTAAATTAATGCTACTTCTTTAGTAAATGTCTCTTACTTTTTAGTAAATGTCTTTATTTCTTTGGTAAATTAATCCTTTCCTTGTACTTTTCTGGGATTCTAGCAGTGAAGATTTCCATGTTGAATTTTCTGGCTCTGTCTCCAATTTTATAGCTAAACAAGAGGGTTTCACTACACTTGCTTCTTTCTTAAAAAAAGTCAGATTTATTAAAAAGCTGAAAAAGCATGACCCTTTTATGATTACTGCATCTGGCAGTGGCGTCACTAAGCTTGTTGGTGTCAACCCCCCTCCACCAACTATAGTCTCCCCTCAGTACAGACCCCCCTCTACTAACTACAGACCTCCCTCTCTCAGTATAGACCCCCCACTAAGTACAGACCCCCCTCCCTCAGTACACACCCCCCTCCATCAGTATAGCCCCCCTCAGTGCAAACCCCCATCTATCAATATAGACCCCCCTCAGTGCAGACCCCCATCCATCAGTATAGACCTCCCTCAGTGCAAACCCCCTCTATCAGTATAGACCCCCCGTCCATCAGTGTAGACCTCCCCTCCATCAGTGCAGACCCCCTCCCTCCATCACTGTAGACCCCCCTCCATAAGTGCAGATCCCCCTCAGTGCAGTCCCCCCTCCATTAGTGCAGACCCCCTCCATCAGTGCAGACCCCCCTCTCCCCTGCCATAGCGCCCCCCAGCACATGTCCATTTGCATTACATTAAAAACTTTACAGACCTCAGAACAGCGCAGGATAGGCACAGCGGCGTGTGTCCCTCAGACTCCCTCCTCCTCCTCCGTAGATGTAAAGAGGGAGAAGGGGGAGGTGGCTTCGGTCCTATCCACTGTGTGCTGTGTAGGGGTGAGGACCGGGTGGCGTGTGGTGTTAGCGACCGGTGCCGCTGCCCACAGGTGTCCCCCCTCTGGCGGGTGTCACCCTGCATGGCCCACACCACCCGCCCCCTCTAGCGATGCCACTGACATCAGGTAGATAGAGCTGGGAACTTAGTTGCACATTTCTCTGTGAAAGAAATACAAGA
This sequence comes from Aquarana catesbeiana, assembly GCF_042186555.1. Lineage (NCBI taxonomy): Eukaryota > Metazoa > Chordata > Amphibia > Anura > Ranidae > Aquarana > Aquarana catesbeiana. The sequence continues at coordinate 131,332,962 of NC_133333.1, read as the reverse complement.
ATCCACTTTAACCTCTTGTCGACTCGCTCACAGTAGATGTACTGAGAGTGGGCGGCACAGCCAGCCAATGCAATATACCTATAAGTCGCAGTATACATCTTGGTTTGAAGGCACACATGCGTGCATCCCCTGCTGACTCATGCAGTGATTGGAGACAGCACAGTAGGGTACAACTGATGATTATGGCTCTATGCCTGATGATCGGCTGTGGCCAATCACATCTCAGAGTTCTGTGATCTGTCTGTTTCTTCTCCCTGAAATCATCAACTGTGATTTCAGAGAGAAAAAGCAGACAAATCGGTTAGTAAAAGCATCACACGTTACACATGTTAGACACACAGTTAACCCCTTGATTGCCCCTTGATGTTAACTTCTTCCTAGCCAGTGCCATTAGTACAGTGTACAATATTATCACTGATCACTGTATTTGTGTCAGTTAGCGCTAGATTGTCCGCCACGCTATCACAGTCCCACTCTAAATCGCTGATCACCGCAGTTATAAGTGTAACCGCTAAGTATATTGTTTGTACGGATCAGTATCTTGATCACGATCAGAACTATACTAGTTTCCCAAATAGGATAGTGTCCCCAAAAACACACTTTAGTTTTTACCAAAGGCATGTAGCAGAATACAAAATGTAGCAGAATTTTGGCCTAAATTTATGAAGAAATTTGATTTTATTGGACGTGATTTATAACAAAAAGTAGAAAATATTGGGGGGGGGTTTCAAAATATTTGGCATTTTTTCTTTGAACCACTTGCCGACCTACTCACGCAGATAATACTGCGGCAGGTCGGCTCTCCTGCACAAACTGACGTACCTGTATGTCAGTCCACAAAAGTAGGATAGCGGGCGTGTGTGCCGAGCACCGCAGGAGCGTGCCTGCGGGTCCCGCGGATTCGATGCAGCGACCGCGGCGAGGAGAGACTGAACAGGGAACTGTAAACAAGGCATTTCCCTCTTCTGCCTAGTGACATGACAGAGATCTTCTGTTCCCTGTCATCGGGAACAGTGATCTCTGTCATCTTTCAATAAGCCCATCCCCCCTCCAGTTAGAACACACATGAGGGAACACACTTAACCCCTTGATCACTCCCTAGTGTTAACCCCTTCCTTGCCAGTGTCATTTTACATTGATTAATGCGTTTTTTTTTAGCACTGATCAATGTAATAATGTCACTGGTCCCCAAAAAGTGTAATTTGGGGTCATACTTGTCCGCCGCAATGTCGCAGTCCCACTAAAAATCGCAAATCGCCGCCATTACCAGTAAAAATAATTTTAAAAAATAAAAGTCCCTAAGTCTATCCTGTAGTTAGTAGACGCGATAACTTTTGCGCAAACCAATCAATATACGCCTATTGCAATTTTTTTTACCAAAAATATGTAGAAGAAAATATATCGGCCTAAACTGATGAATACAATTTTTTTATATATTTTCTTGGATATGTATTATAGCAAAAAGTAAAAAAAAAAAACATTTTTTTTTTCAAAATTGTCTGTCTTTTTTTGTTTATAGCATAAAAAAAAATTAAAACCGCAGAGGTGATCAAATACCACCAAAAGAAAGCTCTATTTATGGGAAAAAAGGACGTCAATTTTGTTTGGGTACAGCATCGCATGACCGTGCAATTGTCAGGTAAAGCGATGCAGTGCCGTATCGCAAAAAACGCTCTGGTCATTAAGGGGTAAAACCTTCTGCGGCTGAAGTGGTTAAATAATACAAAATAAAAAAAAACAGTGGTGATCAAATACCACAAACAGAAAGCCCTATTTGTGTGAAAAAAAATAAATAAATTTAATTTAATAGTTTTTCACAACCACACAGTTGGCACTTAAAGTAGCACAGTGATAAATAACAAAAAATAGTTTGGTCATGAAGGGCGTAAAACTGACTGGAGGTCAAGTGGTTAAGACATACACACAGGATAAAAAGGTTGATGGTCCTCTTGTCCACACATTGCATTTTGCTCATTAATAGGTTTCTTTTGAAGTATTATAAACCATGAGGAGCCCTGGTGTCCAATACACAGCCCACTAACTCTCTGCATGGCCTGCCATGAGCTGGGCTGGTCTGCCACTTGTTGACCACCAGAGGGCTGCAAAGTGGCAGCAGGTTCCTGGGCGCTGAGTTCCATGTTTTTCAATACCCAGAACTAAAACAAAGCCTGTACTGTCAGGTGGAGTGATCTCCACCCAGGAGTATATGTAGAGTTCCAGACTCTTTGGGTAGAGACAGAATGGCATGGGAGCGCATGATTAGGTAAGTTCCACTGACCACCAGAGGGGTGTTTCACTGCCAATGACCACCAGTGTTGGAGGGGGGTTAAGAAACTAGCACTTCAACTTAGCTGCATTGCAGAAAGGGGTCAACAGCAATGCTTCTGGTCAATACCAGGGGGCTTAAAGTGGTTGCAAAGGCAGAAAGTTTTTTTTTACCTTAATGCATTCTCTGCATTAAGGTAAAACATTTTCTGTGTGCAGCTCCCCCCTCCCTTATACTTACCTGAGCTCCACCTCGACCCAGCGATGTGCACGAGAGCCGAGGCTCTCTCAGCTCTCTCCCTCCTCATTGGCTCCTGCTGCTGTCAATCACAGCCAGAGAGGAGGGGGTGGGACCAAGCTGTGCTCTGTGTGTCTTATCCCAGATAACAAGGATAACTTGCTACAAATTTGTGTCAGTGTTGAATTGTAAGCCTGTTAACTTGCTGCACATTTTCACTGGTAAGTTGTACACTTACAGAGCACTTGAAGCACAAGTTCTAGTTGACACTTTTCCGATTTGTGACACATTTGTGTGGCAAGTCTCTAACAAGAGCAAAGTTGCAGTGGTGAGTCTACAGCATGAAAATTCAGACCCCTGTGGTAGAATGACTATTGCACAACATAACTGAACCTGAACCAGATAAAGAGTAAAGTCCTTAAATTAGGTAATGTATCTTAAGTCATTTGTAGAAATTCCTGAGTGGTGTCCCATATTTGATATGTAGATTTTAGAATGAGCATGATACTTGGCAGACTTTGGCTTAGAGCATACTTCATGTTCCAATGCCCGAAATTAGATTCTCAATAGCAGTAAAGGGGGTAAACAGAGAATTAATGACAGATAGATCATATCCATCGCACTTTAAAGTGTTTAATTTCTTTGGTAAGATGACAGTCTTTCAGCAAGAAGGGGTTTTTCGATAATATACAGTAGCAGACTGAAGGTTGGGTACAGTGGATTGGATTAAAGAAAACCTGTACTGAAAGAAAAACAGAAGCTGTCCTTGGTTACGTACCTTTCCTAATAATCCTACCTGGCTGGCTATCATGGGGACCTGATGGCTTAAATACTTTCTCATCTGCTTACTGTATCAGAAATTCTTAGTTCACTGTCATTTTCTTTGTCTTTGACTCAAAGGCTTTTGAGTCAGGGGTAGCAAGGCAGCTAGTATTTTCGCAAGGAGGTCAGCAATGAAGACTACATATTTTTCGCAGTACAGGGGTTCAAGTTAAAGGAAATGTGTACTGAGAAAAATATGTAAACTGCCATTTGTAATGGAAATTTGTAAGTTCTGTATATAATTGTATTCAATGTTGTATGTATTGCACACTACCCTCACTGTGCACACGGCACTAATAATGTTTTCAGTACATGTTTGCATTCTTTCGAGTCCTGATTAGAATTAGCCTGCCTATGTAACGCCCTTTGTTACCATAAACGTACAATTGTATTATTAATGTGATACCTACGTAATCATGTGTATAAAAACCTTCAATTGCGTCATAATAAAGCAGAACAGTTATTTGGAAAGATGCTGAGCATATCTTTTGTGTCTGTTCCCTACTGCAGTAGTTATTATTAATTTGGAACCACTAATCAATATGAGGATAGGAGTTGCCTATCTATAAAATGTCCAACTCGGGTGGCGAGGAGGGGTTTTGCAGGTGACCCTGAGAATCCGAAACGAGGAGCTGGAGATGATCCAGGAATTTCTGATAATCAGCCGGCTGAGGTAAGCCTTTTGCTTACATTTGAGTTATCAGACTTCAATTATCGGTAAGGCATTTTCGGGACAAAGGGTACCTATTTTACTCCCCTTAATTGAACTGTATTGATGGTTATATGTTATGTTGTCACTGTCTACTGTCCATCGGAGTGTTATAGAAAAGAAAGGGAAGAATAGTGCAGTTCACAGGTATATGTAGTACATCTGCTAGATAAAGTAGTTTAGAGGCAAGAGGCACACATAGAGAAGACTGGCCAGTCATTATGGGCATTAAATTAAGTAAGGGAATGAAGGGTAAGAGACCCTCAAAAATGCACAGCTCAAGAGGAGCGCTATATATGAACCGAAGGTGCGGTTCCGCCTATACTGAGCCCCACAATGGGTAACTGGGTTAGCACCAAAGTCCACAGGGATTAAGAATCATGCAGAGTAAACAGCTAGAGAAGCAGCTATCTATGTGAGCAGGATGGATCAAGGGTGACAATTAACACTAAACAGAAAGGGACATTTTGATGTTAAGTTGTGGGATGAATTTAGGGTCAGGCACTACAACTAGTAAAGTCAAAACAGAGAAATGAGAGTTAAAACAGAATACTTTATATGTTGTCAGAGAGGGAAGATGGGATGAGCACTATGGCTGCCCGTCTGATCATAGAAGGTACAGTATGTGAAGTATGGTATTACAATACATGGGATGCAAAGGATATCAGAACAAAATAAGGAAAACAGAGGTTAAGCAAGGAAATATTAAAAGAGTTAAAAGAAAGTGAGAGAATGATATGCATGTGTTGTGTACAAATGGGAAAAATGTAAGCGATTTTAGAGATATATTCGTGTATGTGTGTGAATGCTGGAACCTTTAGTTCTATCTCTTTTGTGTGTCATGTATGCAGATGTGACCCCCTCCTTTGCGCTCTCCTGAAAGAATCTGGCTGGGATGAGAGGTCAGTGATATGCTGACAATTTCAGTTTTTTAGACAAAACATTTATAACAAAATGTGCCAGGTTAACGAATCTAATGATAAACAATATGATCACAATTATTTTTGAATCTGTTTTCCAAACATGGTAAAACGAAGGTTACATTTAACCGTGTATTACACAAATTGAATATGCTTTGATAGTGGAAACACTGCATTTAAAAAAGGGAAATTAAGTAAAATTAAGTAATATGTCCCCCTTTAACCACTTCAGCCCCGGAAGGATTTACCCCCTTCCTGACCAGAACACTTTTTACAATTTGGCACTGTGTTGCTTTAACTGCTGATTGCGCGGTCATGGATTGCTGTACCCAAAAGATATTTGCGTCCTTTTCTTCCCACAAATAGAGCTTTCTTTTGATGGTATTTGATCACCTCTGCAGTTTTTATTTTTTGCGCTATAAACGGAAAAAGACCAAAAATTTTGAAAAAAAATGATATTTTCAACTTTTTGTTATAAAAAAAATCCAATAAACTCAATTTTAGTCATACATTTAGGCCAAAATGTATTCGACCAAATGTCCTTGGTAAAAAAAATGTCAATACGCGTATATTTATTGGTTTGCGCAAAAGCTATAGCATCTACAAACTAGGGTACATTTTCTGGAATTTACACAGCTTTTAGTTTATGACTGCCTATCTCATTTCTTGTGGTGCTAAAATGGCAGGGCAGTAAAAAAAAAACCCCAAATGACCCCATTTTGGAAAGTAGACACCCCAAGGAAATTGCTGAGAGGCATGTTAAGCCCATTGAATACTACTTTTTTTGTCCCAAGTGATTGAATAATGATAAAAAAATAAAAATAAAAAAAAATAAATAAATGATATATTGCTCACACAGACTATGGGCATATGTGGAATTGCACCCCAAAATACATTCTGCTGATTCTCCTGAGTACGGGGATACCACATGTGTGGGACTTTTTGGGAGCCTAGCCGCGTACGGGGCCCCAAAAACCAAGCACCGCCTTCAGGATTTCTAAGGGTGTAAATTTTTGATTTCACTCCTCACTACCTATTACAGTTTTAAAGGCCATAAAATGCCAAGATGGCACAAAACTCCCCAAATGACCTCATTTTGGAAAGTAGACACTCCAAGCTATTTGCTGAGAGGCATGTTGAGTCCATGGAATATTTTATATTTTGACATAAGTTGCGGAAAAATGACAAACTTTTTTTTTTTTTGCACAAAGTTGTCACTAAATGATATATTGCTCAAATATGCCATGGGCATATGTGGAATTACACCCCAAAATACATTCTGCTGCTTCTCCTGAGTACGGGGATACCACATGTGTGGGACTTTTTGGGAGCCTAGCCGCGTACGGGGCCCTGAAAACCAAGCAGCGCCTTCAGGATTTCTAAGTGCGTAAATTTTTGATTTCACTCCTCACTACCTATCACAGTTTTGAAGGCCATAAAATGCCAAGATGGCACAAACCCCCCCAAATTGACCCATTTTGGAAAGTAGACACCCCAAGCTATTTGCTGAGAGGCATGTTGAGTCCATGGAATATTTTATATTTTGACACAAGTTGCAGGAAAATGACAAACTTTTTTTTATTTGCACAAAGTTGTCACTAAATGATATATTGCTCACACAGGCTATGGGCATATGTGGAATTGCACCCCAAAATACATTCTGCTGATTCTCCTGAGTACGGGGATACCACATGTGTGTTACTTTTTGGGAGCCTAGCCACGTACGGGGCCCCGAAAACCAAGCACCGCCTTCAGGATTTCTAAGGGCGTAAATTTTTGATTTCACTCCTCACTACCTATCACAGTTTTGTAGGCCATAAAATGCCAAGATAGCACAAACCCCCCCAAATGACCCCATTTTGGAAAGTAGACACCCCAAGCTATTTGCTGAGAGGCATGGTGAGTATTTTGCAGCTCTCATTTGTTTTCGAAAATGAAAGACAAGAAAAATGTATTTTTTTTCTTTTTTCAATTTTCAAAACTTGACAAAAAGTGAGGTCTGCAAAATACTCGCCATACCTCTCAGCAAATAGCTTGGGGTGTCTACTTTCCAAAATGGGGTCATTTGAGGGGGGGGGGTTGTGCCATCTGGGCATTCCGTGGCCTCCGAAACTGTGATTGGCAGTGAAGAGTGAAATCAAAAATTTACACCCTTAGAAAGCCTGAAGGCGGTGCTTGGTTTTCGGGGTCCCGTACGCAGCTAGGCTCCCAAAAAGGCTTCCAAAAAGTTTCACACATGTGGTATCCCCAAACTCAGGAGAAGCAACAGAATGTATTTTGGGGTGTAATTTCACATATTCCCATGGCATGTTTGAACAATATATAATTTAGTGAAAAAAAAAATTTGTCTTTTTCCCGCAACTTGTGCCACAATATAAATATTCCATGGACTCGACATGCCTCTCAGCAAATAGCTTAGGGTGTCTACTTTTCAAAATGGGGTCATTTGGGGGGGTTTGAACTGTCCTGGCATTTTATGCACAACATTTAGAAGCTTATGTCACACATCACCCACTCTTCTAACCACTTGTAGACAAAGCCCTTTCTGACACTTTTTGTTTACATGAAAAAAATATATTTTTTTTTTTTGCAAGAAAATTAATTTGAACCCCCAAACATTATATATATATTTTTTTTTAAAGCAAAGGCCCTACAGATTAAAATAGTGGGTGTTTCATTTTTTTTTCACACAGTATTTGCGCAGCGATTTTTCAAACGCATTTTTTTGTGAAAAAACACACTTTTTTACATTTTAATGCACTAAAACACACTATATTTCCCAAATGTTTGATGAAATAAAAAAGATGATTTTAGGCCGAGTACATGGATACCAAACACGACATGCTTTAAAATTACGCACAAACGTGCAGTGGCGACAAACTAAATACATTTTTAAAAGCCTTTAAAAGCCTTTACAGGTTACCACTTTAGATTTACAGAGGATGTCTACTGCTAAAATTACTGCCCTCGATCTGACCTTCGCTGTGATACCTCACATGCATGGTGCAATTGCTGTTTACATTTGACGCCAGACCGACGCTTGCGTTCGCCTTTGCGCAAGAGCGGGGGGGACAGGGGTGCTTTTTTTTTTATTTCTTATTTGTTTTGCTTTTTTATCTTATTTTTAAACTGTTTCTTTCATTTTTTTTTTTTTTAGAATTTTTATTGTTATCTCAGGGAATGTAAATATCCCCTATGGTAGCAATAGGTAGTGACAGGTACTCTTTTTTGAAAAAATTGGGGTCTATTAGACCCTAGATCTCTCCTCTGCCCTCAAAGCATCTGACCACACTAAGATCGGTGTGATAAAATGCTTTCCCAATTTCCCAATGGCGCTGTTTACATCCAGCGAAATCTAAGTCATAAAATGCTCGTAGCTTCAGGTTTCTTAGGCCATAGAGATGATTGGAGCCATTCTGGTCTCTGATCAGCTCTATGGTCAGCTGGCCAAATCAACGGCTGCATTCTCAGGTTCCCTGTTGGGACAGGAGAGCCAGAGAAAAACATGGAAGACGGTGGGGGGGCATTCCCTTCCACTGCTTGTAAAAGCAGTCTAGAGGCTAATTAGCTGCTAGGATTGCTTTTAAATGAAAGCCGACCGCTGGCTGAAAAGAATGATACCAAGATGATACCTAAACCTGCAGGCATCATTCTGGTATAACCACTTAAAGTCCAGCAACATACCAGTACCTTGCTGGTCCTTGTTGAGCATATATTGTAAACATTTTTTTCATGCAGCCTGTGGGCTGAACGAAAAAAAGATATTGATCGGTGGGTATGCCCACCATTAGAATACCTCCCTTCATCCACCCACTTCTAATGATGGGCATATATGCACCGTTTATATATGCCGAAGCATGGGGGCATCATCCCGCAAAAGGTAGGAGCAAATCGCTTCTCCACCCACTGCTGCCCCCACGCTTCGGCATATATGCTGAAGTATGTAACTGTGGTGGTGAAATCACCTCCGACAGCGCTGGAGTCACAGCTTTATGTATCGTGGGAGCAAACGCTGTTGCTGTCAAGATAAATAAATCCGCGCTGCAACTGAATGACGTACCTGCTAAGCAAATGATGGTTAACAATAAAACAAAGTAATATTACAGTATAACAGTAAGACTTACCATACCTGCAAAGCAAATACAAAAAAAAATAGTAAAAAATAAAACATTTAACGCAACCTGTGCCTAAAATATATATATGCCGAAGCATGGGGGCATCCTCCCGCAAAAGGTAGGAACAAATCGCTGCTCCGCCCACTGCTGCCCCCACGCTTCGGCATATATGCTGAAGTATGTAACTGTGGTGGTGAAATCACCTCTGACAGCGCTGGAGTCACGGCTTTATGTAACGTGGGAGCAAACGCTGTTGCTGTCAAGATAAATAAATCCGCACTGCAACTGAATGGCGTACCCGCTAAGCAAATGATGGTTAACAATAAAACAAAATAACATTACAGTATAACAGTAAGACTTACCATACATGCAAAGCAAATACAAAAAAAACATAGTAAAAAATAAAACATTTAAAGCAACCTGTGCCTAAAATATTAATATGCCGAAACATGGGGGCATCCTCCTGCAAAAGGTAGGAGCAAACCGCTCCTCCGCCCACTGCTGCCCCCGCGCTTCGGCATATATGCTGAAGTATGTAACTGTGGTGGTGAAATCACCTCCGACATCGCTGGAGTCACGGCCTTATGTATCGTGGGAGCAAGCGCTGTTGCTGTCAAGATAAATTAATCTGCGCCGCAGCTGAATGGCGTACCTGAAAACAAAAAAATGGTTAACAATAAAACACAGTAAACTTACATACCTGAAAAGCAAACATGATAAAACATAACAACAATAAAATATTGCAGAATAGAATACAGTATAAAAGAGCAGAACAATAGAGAGAGAATAGAGAGAGAGAGAACAATAAAACGACAACCATTTTTGTTTTTTTTATTTTATATTTTTTTGTGTATTTTTTTTTTTACATTTTTTTTATAACTGTAACTTTTATAACTGTAACTGGTACCAGGTTCGGGTCTCTCAAAATGCGATGGCATCTTGGGAGACCCTGTGAAAGTGTGTCCTAGTCTGTGCAATGCTGTACCCTACGCTAAACCTCAACTAGTGTATGGTAGCGCTCAAAACATTCACCAATGCATAGACCAGGATTGTCAGGACAGGAGGGACAATAATACCGGGTGTCACGCCTATATCCGCGCTTTCTGCAGACACGACATTTTCTTTGGGGGGCTCGTTGGGTAGGGGTACTCGAGAGGACATAAGGAAAATGCCTCTCATGCAGCCGGCTTACTGCATTTGGTTGGGGAAGGTGAGGTGGAGCACCGTCTGGAAACAGAAGGGCTCTGACGATCTCTTCCTGGAATTTAAGGAAGGATCCAGTCCGTCCTGAAGCTCTGTATAGCACATGAGCGTTCAGCAAAGCCAATTGAAATAAATATAAAGACACTTTTTTATACCAGCGTCTGGCCTTAAGGGCAACTAGGTACGGCGCCAACAACTAGTTGTTGTGGTCCACCTCTCCCATATTTTGGTTATATTCATGGACACAGAGAGGTTTCTCCACAACACCAGTCGCCGTAGTAATTTGGACCATCGTGTCTGCATGAAGGGAGGTAAGAACGAAAACATTCTTGTCCCTCCACTTCATAGCGAGCAAATTATTACACCGCAAGCAGGCTCTCTCCCCCAGCCTAAGACGGGAATCTACAAGCCGCTGGGGAAAGCCCCGGCAATTAGATCGCACGGTGCCACATGCTCCAATTTGATGATCAAATAGGCGACTAAAAAGTGGCACGCTCATGTAATAATTGTCCACATATAAATGGTACCCCTTTCCGAATAAGGGTGACACTAAGTCCCACACAATCTTGCCAGCGCTTCCTATGTAGTCAGGGCAGTTTGTCGGCTCTACGTGACTATCTTTGCCCTCGTAAACCATAAAACTACATGTATAGCCTGTGGCCCTGTCACAGAGGTTATACATCTTGACCCCGTATCTGGCACGCTTGCTGGGAAGGTACTGTTTGAATGACAAGCGGCCAGAAAACTTAATCAGGGACTCATCAACGCAGACAACTTGATGGGGAGTAAAGTCTGCAAAACGTTGGTTGAAGTGATTTACGAGGGGCCGAATTTTGTAGAGCCGATCATATTCAGGGTCTCCACGAGGACGACAGAGTTCATTGTTGTTGAAGTGCATGAACCGCAAGATCTGCTCGTATCGTGCCCTGGTCATGGAGGCAGAGAACAAGGGCATATGGTGAATTAGGTCAGTGGACCAATATGACCGCAACTCACTCTTTTTAGTTATGCCCATGTTGAGGGAAAGGCCCAGAAAGAGCTTAAATTCGGAGACCGTAATTGGTCTCCAATCTCTGGCAAGGGAGGATTGGGGAATAGTGGCGATGTGTTGACCAGCGTATAAATTGCTTTGGTCCACAATAGATCTATAGAGGTCTTCGGTGAAAAACAGCGAATAAAAATCCAGTGGCATAAAATCAACTGTTTCCACCTGAATTCCAGGTTGGCCAGTGAATGGGGGAAGTACGGGTACTGCAGAAGTGGTGGGTTCCCAATTTGGATTGGCGAATGCAGCAGGAAGGGCACTATGGGCACGATGGGCCTGTGTTCGTCTTCTTGGTGGCAGCGGGACACTACTTGTGCTTGCCACCTCGCCAGCTTGAACTGCACTTATGGGACTCGCCATGTCACCACGTGATACTGCAGTGCTGGATGTACGACCAGGGTGTACTAGGCCGCTGGTGCTTGCCAGTTCACCAGAAGGAATAGCGGCGCTAGTACTGCTCTGCTCCATACGAGAGCCCTTCGGTTCTTGCACTTCAAGGACAGAAGAAGAAGTTTGGGGTCTGGTACGCCTGACCTTGGCAGGGACCACAACTCCGTCGTCAGAGCTATCTGTCATGGAGCTTCTGTCGTCTACAGGATCGTATTCTGAGCCTGAATCTGACAAATGAGTGACTTCCTCTTCACTATCTGTCATGCTCAGAAACGTGTAGGCCTCTTCACTAGTGTATCTTCAATTTGCCATTTTGGGCTCTAAATTTAGGGGTACACTAGTGAGACTCACAGGCAAAAAAGCACCTGACTGTCAGCGACTGATTCAAAATGCTACCAAAAAACTGTTAGCGATCGCAGGGATCAGGCCTGACTCTGCGAACGCTGCAGTTATGTGTGCTTAGTGTTTTGTAAGTGTCAGTGATCGATCAATACTGCACTTGGGTGGGCTGGGCTGGGCTGGGCCGAGGGGCAAAACGCAGGTGCTAGCAGGTATCTGGGCTGATCCCGCTAACACTGCGTTTTTTGGGACCCTAAACTGCTGGGGACGCTAATATAGATCTGATCGGATCAGATATTGATCCGTTCAGATACTATAGCACTGGGGAGGTGTATGCTGCGTGCGTGGGTGTTAGCGGTACTGGCGCTAACCTGGCACTGCCTGGGGCAACGTAGACCTTATCTGACCCTAAAAACTTAACTTATATCACCGCTGGGCAATTAGGGGGTTAAACCTTTATAAGGAAATAAACGGCGGGTGCCCTGAAACTATAATAAGCTATAATAAACAAACTAACTAACCAGCGTCACCCGTAACACTTATACGGTGATCACTGGTGAAAGGGTTAACTAGGGGGCAATCAAGGGGTTAAAACCTTTATTAGGTAGTATATGGGGGTCCCTGTCGCTATAAAACACAGACGGCGAACCTATATACTTACCTCCCTAACTAGCGTTACCAGTGACACTAATACAGCGATCAGAAAAACGATCGCTTAGTGACACTGGCGACGGGGGGGTGATCAAGGGATTAACCTTTATTAGAGGGGGTTAGGGGGGTACCCTAGACCTAAAGGGGGCTAACCCTAACTGCCCTACCACTTATAACTGTCACAAACTGACACCAATGCAAAAAAAAACTGCTATTGGTGTCACTGTGACAGGGGTACAGGGGGGTGATCGGGGGTGATCGGGGGGTGACTGGGGGGTGAAAAGTGTGCCTGCGTGTTCTACTGTAAGTGTAGTGTTGTGCAAACTCACATTGATTTCTTTCCTTGGCGCCGGAACGAAAAGACCGGCTCGAGGAGAGATGACATCACTTCCTCCGCTTCTGTTTACATTACAGAAGCCGAGGAAGCTTGTCACTCGCCAGGAGCGATCTCTAGGGGGGAGCCACGAATGAGTGGCCTCCCCCTCACCTCTGATCACCCCTGACCTGAATCCGACTGCCGCAGGCACCGGGGGGGTCCGGTTGGACCCCCCCGCCCGCGGGGAGGCAAGGACGTAGAGGTAAGTCCTTATGCCTGCCCGTGCCATTCTGCCGACGTACATCGTCGTGCGGCGGTCGGCAAGTGGTTAAGGAAATTTATTTGTGGATATATATTAGTGTGTGATATTGAAATTATCTTTTGAGTATTAATTTCTAATATGAGTGTAACAATTTTATTAATAATATAGATATATTGAAACTGGTTTAGACAACCTTTGGTTGGAAATGAAATCCAGGTTAATGGGGAAATTTGAAAAATTTAATTAGTTTAGATTAAGATAACAATTTTGTAGTTTTACATTTATTGAGAGGAAAAAAAGATTAAGATGAGGTTGTTAATTAAAATACAGCTGCAATAATATTTAACAAAGCCAAGATGGATGGGATACATAAGAAGTTTTTCTACAAAAATGAAATCTTAAGGTCTGATAATAACTTGATGTGCGGTCCGTGATGTGAGAGAAAGAATAGGTAAAACTTAAATATAACAGACCCATCACATCAAGTCCACACACGCTGTTAGGATAGATCCCACCTGCAGCCAATTGTATCGTTTTTGATGTGGCTGAGAGCTTTCTGTTCTGAGATATACACAGATTGTTGGTCCTTTTGTTTTTATTTATTTTTATTTTTGAAATCCAAAGCAGAATGTGTGGATTGTGAAATGATGTGTCCCTTTTCCTTGTAAGTGCAGTGGTATAAGCAGAAGAATATTTTGGATTTATGGACATCTCTGCATGACCGCAGGGTATTGTTATCATTTATTATAATATTGCCAGGAAAAAGTTGTCTTTTTGAAACATGAAACTGGATTTCTTACACAAACAGCATAATAGAAAACAAGCCATTGTAATATATTTATGCAAGCTGGACCCAGTAATGAAGGGTTCACCCCAATATATCAGAGCTGTAGCTTTATGCAAAGGTGCTATTAGACAAAGTTATAGACATTATTTTGGTTAAATATTTAATTTTTAATGGTCCCACATTCTGCACAGCAAATATACAGCTAACTAAATGTTTGTCTGATGAAAGGTTCAAAATATGAATTTGTTTTGTTTGTTTATGTATAAATCTAACAATGAAAAATGCGTACATTTGAATCCAGCCACCTTATTGCCTCTATTGGAGGAGGCTGTAGACAAAGGAAAACCACATGTGTTAAATTGATGGTGTAGGAATCAGCTGCTGTGAGCCCAGTGCAGGGCACACTCCCTGAAGACCCAGATATTTCTTTTTTTTGTAGGGTTATTCCCGGTTTTATACTGAGGATGCAGTTTATCACCCAGAAGGATACTCTGTATTCAGAGTCATTGGATCCTTTCCCCCAGCTCAAGAAGCAGAGCTCCATGTTTTTGCAAAGCCTGTGAGCTATAAAAAGAGTGTATATTTATATAGATCGTCAAGATATAGAGAGCTTTTGGTTCCATTTAAAGGGCCAGAAGTTTGTTTTTACTTTGACAGGTAAACCAATAAAGCATGCCAAGTTAATTGATTGGCTGTTTTCAGCCTTCCAGCTTCTTGCTGAGGTAGCCATATTAACTTTAAAACTCACACATGGAAGCAGACCAGGTGACTAAGGATGCTGCATTTACAGCCCCAGACACTTGCTGGGTCTGTGCAACTCACAGATTCCCACCCTAGTTCTGGCCCAGAATAGCTGGGATTAATAATTCAACTTTAACCACTTCAGCCCCGGAAGGATTTACCCCCTTCCTGACCAGAGCACTTTTTACAATTTGGCACTGCGTCGCTTTAACTGCTAATTGCGCGGTCATGCAATGCTGTACCCAAACGAAATTTGCGTCCTTTTCTTCCCACAAATAGAGCTTTATTTTGATGGTATTTGATCACCTCTGCCGCTTTTATTTTTTGTGCTATAAACGGAAAAAGACCGAAAATTTTGAAAAAAAATGATATTTTCTACTTTTTGTTATAAAAAAAATCCATTAAAATCAATTTTAGTCATACATTTAGGCCAAAATGTATTCGGCCACATGTCTTTGGTAAAAAAAATGTCAATAAGCGTATATTTATTGGTTTGCGCAAAAGTTATAGCGCCTACAAACTAGGGTACATTTTCTGGAATTTACACAGCTTTTAGTTTATGACTGTCTATGTCATTTCATGAGGTGCTAAAATGGCAGGGCAGTACAAAACCCCCCCAAATGACCCCATTTTGGAAAGTAGACACCCCAAGGAAATTGCTGAGAGGCATGTTGAACCCATTGAATATTTTTTTTTTTTGTCCCAAGTGATTGAATAATGACAAAAAAAAAAAAAAAATTACAAAAAGTTGTCACTAAATGATATATTGCTCACACAGGCCATGGGCATATGTGGAATTGCACCCCAAAATACATTCAGCTGCTTCTCCTGAGTATGGGGATACCAAATGTGTGGGACTTTTTGGGAGCCCAGCCGCGTACGGGGCCCCGAAAACCAAGCACCGCCTTCAGGATTTCAAAGGGCATACATTTTTGATTTTACTCCTCACTACCTATCACAGTTTTGAAGGCCATAAAATGCCAGGATGGCACAACCCCCCCCCCAAATGACCCCATTTTGGAAAGTAGACACCCCAAGCTATTTGCTGAGAGGCATGTTAAGTCCATGGAATATTTTATATTTGGACACAAGTTGCGGGAAAGTGACAATTTTTTTTTTTTTTCACAAAGTTGTCACTAAATGATATATTGCTCACACATGCCATGGGCATATGTGGAATTACACCCCAAAATACATTCTGCTGCTTCTCCTGAGTACGGGGATACCACATGTGTGGGACTTTTTGGGAGCCTAGCCGCGTACGGGGCCCCGAATACCAAGCACCGCCTTCAGGATTTCAAAGGGCATACATTTTAGATTTTACTCCCCACTACCTATCACAGTTTTGAAGGCCATAAAATGCCAAGATGGCACAAACCCCCCCCAAATGACCCCATTTTGGAAAGTAGACACCCCAAGTTATTTTCTGAGAGGCATGTTGAGTCCATGGAATATTTTATATTTGGACACAAGTTGCAGGAAAGTGACAATTTTTTTTTTTTTTTTTTTTGCACAAAGTTGTCACTAAATGATATACTGCTCAAACATGCCATGGGCATATGTGGAATTACACCCCAAAATACATTCTGCTGCTTCTCCTGAGTACGGGGATACCACATGTGTGGGACTTTTTGGGAGCCTAGCCGCGTACGGGGCCCCAAAAACCAAGCACCGCCTTCAGGATTTCTAAGGGCATAAATTTTTGATTTTACTCCTCACTACCTATCACAGTTTTGAAGGCCATAAAATGCCAAGATGGCACAAACCCCCCCAAATGACCCCATTTTGGAAAGTAGACACCCCAAGCTATTTGCTGAGAGGCATGTTGAGTCCATGGAATATTTAATTTTTGACACAAGTTGCGGAAAAGTGACAATTTTTTTTTTGCACAAAGTTGTCACTAAATGATATATTGCTCAAACAGGCTATGGGCTTATGTGGAATTGCACCCCAAAATACATTCTGCTGATTCTCCTGAGTATGGGGATACCACATGTGTGGGACTTTTTGGGAGCCTAGCCGCGTACGGGGCCCCGAAAACCCAGCACCGCCTTCAGGATTTCTAAGGGCGTAAAGTTGTGATTTCACTTCTCACTACCTATCACATTTTTGAAGGCCATAAAATGCCCAGATGGCACAAAACCCCCCAAAATGACCCCATTTTGGAAAGAAGACACCCCAAGCTATTTGCTGAGAGGCATGATGAGTACATGGAATATTTTATATTTTGACACAAGTTGCGGGAAAGTGACAATTTTTTTTTTTTTTTTTTTTTTTTGCACAAAGTTGTCACTAAATGATATATTGCTCAAACATGCCATGGGCATATGTGGAATTACACCCCAAAATACATTCTGCTGCTTCTCCTGAGTACGGGGATACCACATGAGTGGCACTTTTTGGGAGCCTAGCTTCATACGGGGCCCCGAAATCCAATCACCGCCTTCAGGATTTCTAAGAGCGTTAATTTTTGATTTCACTCCTTACTACCCATCACAGTTTTGAAGGCCATAAAATGCCAAGATAGCACAAAACCGCCCCAAAATGACCACATTTTGGAAAGTAGACACCCCAAGCTATTTGCTGAGAGGCATGGTGAGTATTTTGCAGCTCTCATTTGTTTTTGAAAATGAAGAAAGACAAGAAAAACGTATTTTTTTTTTCTTTTTTCAATTTTCAAAAGTTTGTGACAAAAAGTGAGGTCTGCAAAATACTCACTATACCTCTCAGCAACTAGCTTTGGGTGTCTATTTTCCAAAATGGGGTCATTTGGGGGGGGTTTGTGCCATCTGGGCATTACATGGCCTCCGAAACTGTGATAGGCAGTGAAGAGTGAAATCAAAAATTTACGCCCTTAGAAAGCCTGAAGGCGGTGCTTGGTTTTCGGGGTCCCCTATGCGGATAGGCTCCCAAAAAGTCTCACACATGTGGTATCCCCGTACTCAGGAGAGGCAACAGAATGTATTTTGGGGTGTAATTTCACATATTCCCATGGCATGTTTGAGCAATATATCATTTAGTGACAACTTTGTGCAAAAAAAAAAAAAAAAAAATAATAATTTGTCTTTTTCCCGCAACTTGTGTCACAATATAAAATATTCCATGGACTCGACATGCCTCTCAGCAAATAGCTTGGGGTGTCTACTTTCCAAAATGGGGTCATTTGGGGGGGTTTTGAACTGTCCTGGCATTTTATGCACAACATTTAGAAGCTTATGTCACACATCACCCACTCTTCTAACCACTGGAAGACAAAGCCCTTTCTGACACTATTTGTTTACATGAAAAAAATATTTTTTTTTGCAAGAAAATTACTTTGAACCCCCAAACATTATATATTTTTTTAAAGCAAATGCCCTACAGATTAAAATGGTGGGTGTTTCATTTTTTTTTTCCACACAGTATTTCCGCAGCGATTTTTCAAACGCATTTTTTGGGGAAAAAACACACTTTTTTAAATTTTAATGCACTAAAACACACTATATTGCCCAAATGTTTGATGAAATAAAAAAGATGATCTTAGGCCGAGTACATGGATACCAAACATGACATGTTTTAAAATTGCGCACAAACGTGCAGTGGCGACAAACTAAATACATTTTTAAAAGCCTTTAAAAGCCTTTACAGGTTACCACTTTAGATTTACAGAGGAGGTCTACTGCTAAAATTACTGCCCTCGATCTGACCTTCGCGGTGATACCTCACATGCATGGTGCAATTGCTGTTTACATTTGACGCCAGACCAACGCTTGCGTTCGCCTTTGCGCGAGAGCAGGGGGGGACAGGGGTGCTTTTTTTTTTTTTTTTTTTTTTTTTTTTTTTTAATTAATTTTTTGATTTTTTATCTTATTTTTAAACTGTTCCTTTCATTTTTATTTTTTTTAAATCATTTTTATTGTTATCTCAGGGAATGTAAATATCCCCTATGATAGCAATAGGTAGTGACAGGTACTCTTTTTTGAAAAAATTGGGGTCTATTAGACCCTAGATCTCTCCTCTGCCCTCAAAGCATCTGACCACACCAAGATCGGTGTGATAAAATGCTTTCCCAATTTCCCAATGGCGCTGTTTACATCTGGCGAAATCTAAGTCATGAAATGCTCGTAGCTTCCGGATTCTTAGGCCATAGAGATGTTTGGAGCCATTCTGGTCTCTGATCAGCTCTATGGTCAGCTGGCCGAATCACTGGCTGCATTCTCAGGTTCCCTGTTGGGACAGGAGAGCCAGAGAAAAACATGGAAGACGGTGGGGGGGGGGCATTTCCTCCCACTGCTTGTAAAAGCAGTCTAGAGGCTAATTAGCCGCTAGGATTGCTTTTACATGAAAGCCGACCGCTGGCTGAAAAGAATGATACCAAGATGATACCTAAACCTGCAGGCATCATTCTGGTATAACCACTCAAAGTCCAGCAACATACCAGTACGTTGCTGGTCCTTGTTGGGCATATATTGTAAACTTTTTTTTCATGCAGCCTGTGGGCTGAACGAAAAAAAGATATTGATCGGTGGGTATGCCCACCATTAGAATACCTCCCTTCATCCACCCACTTCTAATGATGGGCATACATGCACCATTTATATATGCCGAAGCATGAGGGCATCCTCCCGCAAAAGGCAGGAGCAAATTGCTCCTCCACCCACTGCCCCCACGCTTCGGCATATATGCTGAAGTATGTAACTGTGGTGGTGAAATCACCTCCGACAGCGCTGGAGTCACGGCTTTATGTATCGTGGGAGCAAACGCTGTTGCTGTCAAGATAAATAAATCCGCGCTGCAACTGAATGGCGTACCTGCTAAGCAAATGATGGTTAACAAAAAACAAAGTAACATTACAGTATAACAGTAATACTTACCATACCTGCAAAGCAAATACAAAAAAAAAACCATAGTAAAAAATAAAACATTTAACGCAACCTGTGCCTACCTAAAATATATATATGCCGAAGCATGGGGGCATCCTCCCGCAAAAGGCAGGAGCAAATCGCTCCTCCACCCACTTCTGCCCCCACGCTTCGGCATATATGCTGAAGTATGTAACTGTGGTGGTGAAATCACCTCCGACAGCGCTGGAGTCACGGCTTTATGTATCGTGGGAGCAAACGCTGTTGCTGTCAAGATAAATAAATCCGCGCTGCAACTGAATGGCGTACCTGCTAAGCAAATGATGGTTAACAAAAAACAAAGTAACATTAGAGTATAACAGTAATACTTACCATACCTGCAAAGCAAATACAAAAAAAAACCATAGTAAAAAATAAAACATTTAACGCAACCTGTGCCTACCTAAAATATATATATATATGCCGAAGCATGGGGGCATCCTCCCGCAAAAGGCAGGAGCAAATCGCTCCTCCACCCACTTCTGCCCCCACGCTTCGGCATATATGCTGAAGTATGTAACTGTGGTGGTGAAATCACCTCCGACAGCGCTGGAGTCACGGCTTTATGTATCGTGGGAGCAAACGCTGTTGCTGTCAAGATAAATAAATCCGCGCTGCAGCTGAATGGCGTACCTGAAAACACAAAGGTGGTTAACAATAAAAAAAACAAAGTATAAAAAAATGACATACCTGAAAAGCAAACATGATAAAACATAACAATAAAAAAATGCAGAATAGAATACAGTAAAAAATAGCAGAACAATAGAGAGAAAATAGAGAGAGAGAGAACAATAAAACGACAACTATTTTTGTTTTTTTTATTTTATATTTTTTTTGTGTATTTTTTTTTTTTTTACTTTTTTTTTTTTTATAACTGTAACTTTTAAAACTGTAACGGTTCCAGGTTTGGGTCTCTCAAAATGCGATGGCATCTTGGGAGACCCTGTGGAAGTGTGTCCTAGTCTGTGCAGTGCTGTACCCTACGCTAATACTCAACTAGTGTATGGTAGCGTTCAAAACATTCACCAATGCATAGACCAGGATTGTCAGGACAGGAGGGACAATAATACCGGGTGTCACGCCTATATCCGCGCTTTCTGCAGACACGACATTTTCTTTGGGGGGCTCGTTGGGTAGGGGTACTCTCGAGGACATAAGGAAAATACCTCTCATGCAGCCGGCCTACTGCATTTGGATTGGGAAGGTGAGGTGGAGCACCGTCTGGAAACAGAAGGGCTCTGACGATCTCTTCCTGGAATTTAAGGAAGGATCCAGTCTGTCCTGAAGCTCTGTATAGCACATGAGCGTTCAGCAAAGCCAATTGAAATAAATAAACAGACACTTTTTTGTACCAGCGTCTGGCCTTACGGGCAATTAGGTACGGCGCCAACAACTGGTCGTTGAGGTCCACCCCTCCCATATTAAGGTTGTATTCGTGGACACAGAGGGGTTTCTCCACAACACCAGTCGCCGTAGTAATTTGGGTCGTCGTGTCTGCATGAAGGGAGGTGAGAACGAAAACATTCTTCTTATCCCTCCACTTCATAGCGAGCAAATTATTATACTTCAAGCAGGCTCTCTCCCCCAGCCTAAGACGGGACTCTACAAGCCGCTGGGGAAAGCCCCGGCGATTAGGTCGCACGGTGCCACATGCTCCAATCTGCTGATCAAACAAGTGACTAAAAAGTGGCACGCTCGTATAATAATTGTCCACGTACAAGTGGTACCCCTTTCCGAATAAGGGTGACACCAAGTCCCACACTATCTTGCCAGCGCTTCCTATGTAGTCAGGGCAGTTGATCGGCTCTTTGTGACTATCTTTGCCCTCGTAAACCATAAATCTACATGTATAGCCTGTGGCCCTGTCACAGAGCTTATACATCTTGACCCCGTATCTGGCACGCTTGCTGGGAAGGTACTGTTTGAAGGACAAGCGGCCAGAAAACTTAATCAGGGACTCATCAACGCAGACAACTTGATGGGGGGTAAACAAGTCTGCAAAACGTTGGTTGAAGTGGTTTACGAGGGGCCGAATTTTGTAGAGCCGATCGTATGCAGGGTCTCCATGAGGACGACAGAGTTCATTGTCGTTGAATCTGCTGAGGAAGTCCCCGCCCACTGGGACGCAACGCGTCTAGAACGTGACGTCGTGACGTCATCCGCTGCTACTGCGCATGCTCCACCGCTCACACACTGTGTGTCCATGTTCGTTTCCTGGCACTTGTGAAGTGCCTGATATGTAAGTCTGATTTTATTCGTTTTACAATAAACATTTGAATACGGAGAGCACTATGTCTGTCCCTTTTGTGATTACATGCTTATGATACCCACCTGCCATCTGATCATCCGGAGGAGTCCCTTGTCATGTAGATCTCCTTGTCTGCCGATCTTGTATCATTGCCTGATTATCTTTAGGACCAGGTGAGAGGCCATTCGATCTATGGTGAAGGGTTCCAGTATCACACATCATTGTCTGCTGTTATCATCACACCTCTGGTGGATTTATGTCAGTCTTTTTGGGACATTTACTGTTGGACATTTCTTTTTGCTTCCGGTTTATTATATATTATATATTTCTCTGTATGGTCACCCATTGAGTTAGCGCTGCACCTTTTATTATTAATTGTCGTTGAAGTGCATGAACCGCAAAATCTGCTCGTATCGTGCCCTGGTCATGGAGGCAGAGAACACGGGCATATGGTGAATTGGGTCAGTGGACCAATATGACCGCAACTCACTCTTTTTGGTTATGCCCATGTTGAGGGAAAGGCCCAGAAAGATCTTAAATTCGGAGACCGTAATTGGTCTCCAATCTCTGGCAAGGGAGGACTGGGGATTAGCGGCGATGTGTTGACCAGCGTACAAATTGCTTTGGTCCACAATAGATCTATAGAGATCTTCGGTGAAAAACAGTGAATAAAAATCCAGTGGCATAAAGTCAACTGTTTCCACCTGAATTCCGGGTTGGCCAGTGAAAGGGGGAAGTACGGGTGCTGCAGAAGTGGTGGGTACCCAATTCGGATTGGCGAATGCAGCAGGAAGGGCACTATGGGCACGACGGGCCTGTCTTTGTCTTATTGGTGGCAGCGGGACACTAGTTGTGCTTGCCACCTCGCCAGCTTGAACTGCACTTATGGGACTCGCCACGTCACCACGTGATACTGCAGTGCTGGATATACGACCAGGGTGTACTAGGCCGCTGGTGCTTGCCAGTTCACCAGAAGGAGTAGCGGCACTAGTACCTCTCTGCTCCCTACGAGAGCCCTGCGGTTCTTGCACTTCAAGGACAGAAGAAGAAGATCGGGGTCTGGTACGCCTGACCCTAGCAGGGACCACAACTCCGTCGTCAGAGCTATCTGTCATGGAGCCGCTGTCCTCTACAGGTTCGTATTCTGAGCCTGAACTTGACAGATGAGTGACTTCCTCTTCACTATCTGTCATACTCAGAAACGTGTAGGCCTCTTCACTAGTGTACCTTCGATTTGCCATTTTGGGCTCTAAATTTAGGGGTACACTAGTGAGACTCACAGGCAAAAAAGCTCCTGACTGTCAGCGACTGATTCAAACCGCTACCAAAAAACTGTTAGCGATCGCAGGGATCAGGCCTGACTCTGCGAACGCTACAGTTATGTGTGCTTAGTGTTTTGTGACAGTTATCGATCGATACTGCACTTGGGTGGGCTGGGCTGGGCTGGGCCGAGGAGCAAAACGCAGGTGCTAGCAGGTATCTGGGCTGATCCCGCTAACACTGCGTTTTTTTGGGGGACCCTAAACTGCTGGGGAGTATAGATCTGATCGGATCAGATATCGATCCGTTCAGATACTATAGCACTAAGGGAGGTGTATGCTGCGTGCGTGGGTTTTAGCGGTACTGGCGCTAACCTGACGCTGCCTGGGGCGACGCAGACCTTATCTGACCCTAAAAACTTAACTTCTATCACCGCCGGGCAATTAGGGGGTTAAACCTTTATAGGGTAATAAACGGCGGGTGCCCTAAAACTGTAATAAACTACAATAAACTACAAAAAACAAACCAACTAACCAGCGTCACCTGTAACAATTATATGGTGATCGCTGGTGAAAGGGTTAACTAGGGGGCAATCAAGGGGTTAAAACCTTTAGAAGGTAGTATATGGGGGTCCCTGTCGCTATAAAACACTGACAGCGAACCTATATACTTACCTCCCTAACTAGCGTCACCTGTGTCACTAATACAGCGATCAGAAAAACGATCGCTTAGTGACACTGGCGACGGGGGGTGATCACGGGGTTAAAACTTTATTAGGGGGGTTAGGGGGGTACCCTGGACCTAAAGGGGGGTACCCTAGACCTAAAGGGGGCTAACCTAACTGCCCTAACACTTGTAACTGACACAAACTGACACCAATGCAATAAATCAGAAAAAAAAAAAACCTGCTATTGGTGTCAGAGTGACAGGGGGTACAGGGGGGTGATCAGGGGGTGATCGGGGGGTGACAGGGGGGTGACAAGTGTGCCTGCGTGTTCTACTGTATGTGTAGTGTTGGTGCACTTACTTGGATGTCTTCTCTCCTCGGCGCCGGACGAAAAGACCGACTCGAGGAGAGATTACATCACTTCCTCTGCTTCTGTTTACATTCACAGAAGCCGAGGAAGCTTGTCATTGGCCAGGAGCGATCGCGAGGGGGGGGCCACGAATGAGTGGCCTCCCCCTCACCTTTGATCGACCCTGACCTCGATCCGACCGCCGCTGGCACCGGGGGGGGGTCCGATCGGACCCCCCACCCGCGGGCAGGCAAGGACGTACCTGTAAGTCCTTTTGCCTGCCCGTGCCGCTCTGTCGACGTATATAGTCGTGCGGCGGTCGGCAACTGGTTAAGGACCCCAGAACGAGAAGAACAAGTGGTCCACAGGGGGCAACTTGTTATGATCATTTATGTCTGCCAGACACTCTTTTCCCTCCAGCTTGACACATGGACCCTGTCATTAATCACAAGCAGTTATGGCTGCCTTAGTAAATGAGCATGGGATAGAGCCGGGGTTCTCCACAGTTGTTTTTATAACATACCACTTCTTGTTTTACCTGTTACCAAAGGTGTTACCAAAAGCTGAACACCCCTTTCAGAGATTACAAAAGGATATATCTAGATGCCCAAGTCAGGATCTTACGAGTATGCATTTTGTCTGTATGGACATATTTTCTGGATGGCCAGTGGCAAATGCTACTGGAAAGGCCACAGTAAAAAGTGTTATCTGAAGTAGTTTGTAAGTACAGAGTGCCAGAATCTACAGAGAGTAACAGAGGAAATCATTTTTATAGGAGAGTCCTTATTAGAAATTTTGAGGTTTTATGTTCACACCCCCTACTGTCTACAATGTAGCAGAAAAAGTAGAGTAAGAAACTAGAAAACAATGCATTTGCCTGAAAGTTTTCTTATATTTTATCAAGCCCCTAAGGGGATGTTGGACTCTCTCCCTATTGGGATAATAGGGATTTAATATGGGATTTAGTTTGGGAGTGTGTTACTCACTTGCTTATATTTTGTCTCAGCAGCTGAAGTCCTCCGTTTGGATCTCACAAAGAATGTTGCTGATCAAGGAAATGTTTGGAGACTCAATACAGCATCTATTTCATGTACAAGTTTTCAAAGTGATTTTGTAATGAAAAAGCTGCTAAGCTATTATTTTCTCCACAATGGAGTTTTTGCCTCTTTGGCCAGGACTACCTCCACCTAAGCGGAGGTTCCAGGTTAAAGGTGATAGCAGGTATGGTTAGTAATTAGGGATGAGCCGAACACCCCCCGGTTCGGTTCGCACCAGAACCTGCGAATGGACAGAAAGTTCGCATGAACTTTAGAACTCCATTAAAGTCTATGGGACTCGAACATTCAAAATCAAAAGTGCTAATTTTAAAGGCTAATATGCAAGTTATTGTCCTAAAAAGGGTTTGGGAACCCGGGTGCTGCCCCAGGGGACATGTATCAACGCAAAAAAAAAAGTTTTAAAAATTAGGCCCTTTGGGTCTTGTATGGATATTAAGGTGAACCCCGCACCCAAATTAAAAAAAGGAAAGGTGTGGGGCCCCCAGGCCCTATATACTCTAAACAGCAGTGTACAGGCGGTGCAAACAAGAGAGGGACTGTAGGTTTGTTGTTAAGTAGAATCTGTTTGTAATTTTGAACTGGTACATTTTTAAAGTGTAGCTCCAGCCAAAAAATCTATTTATAAGCTAATATATTTATAAGCTAAGCTAATCTATAAGCTTTTTGGAAAACATAGGAAAGGGTTAGCACCCCTGTAACATTTGTTTTGCTGTCTGTGCACCTCTTCAGAAGATTTCACCTCACTTTCTGTCCCAATGACAAATGTTTTTTGAAAATTTGGGGTTTTTAGTGAAACAAGGATTGGTGATAAAGCATCAGTAGAAGACGTCACGTATGACGAAACATGTAGGGCGTGGCCTCGCAGTGCTTGCCATCACGCATCCTATATCTGCACGGGCGTTTAGCCTTTGTTTTTATGCCGGCTTTTAAATCCAATGATTTTTATACTTGCAATTTTGTATTAAGACCTGTGGTCAATCTAAGCAATAAACTCCTTACTATTATTACTACACCATTGGAGTTTTCCCCGTTTTTTCTTTCATTAAACGGATCCCCTGAATTACGAGTCTCCCTTCTGATGCTGAAGTAGTAAAGATTAGCTTTAAGTGGGTGGCGCTCGCAAACAAGACCCGGACATCGGTATCCACCTGTCCCTGCAGAGGGTTATATCTGCAAGCTCGTATGACCTTGCCACAGAGGAGGTCCAACAAGTGCGGTAAGGGTACATCCATTACTCCTCTCCCGCAACTATCGGTGGCTTTGAAGTGCTTCTACATCTTCTCACCCTTTCTATCCTGATGAGACACACCAAAGGAAAGGTTCATCCCTTCATACACTCTGTTTTTATAAATTTGTCTCTCATGGACTGAATGTGGTGTTTTCCAGCGATTGGGGGTCCTATCGCACGTTTTGAACTTTCATTTCTCTTTTTTTCTCTCAATTTTTTATGGAGATGTATTATAATTTATAATTTGTTGGTTTGTTATTTCTTTGCACTGGGATTTAAATACAATACATAGCTCTGGGTATTATCCCAAGGAGCTTTTTAGCCGCAAACTTCACTAGATGTTATATTCATGCTAGCGCACACATTTAGTTTATATGATAAAGCATCAGTGAAGAGGAGACACGTTTTTCCCATATTAACTCTTACAGGAGAGAATTTCCCTTCCTAGGGGTAGATTTCATCTCACTTCCTGTTGTCTTGCTCCGTTTGCAAGTAGGAGTCGTTTGTAATTTTGGATGTTTGAAAGTAGAGGCCTGCCCTATATACTCTGCAGAACTTGGGGCCTTAGGTGTTGGTGTTGCCACAACACTGTAAGCCTTCACAGTTACTCTTGGTGTGCTCAGGAACGGTCCCTGCTGTGAAATATTAGATCAAGAATTGTAATTACATGCCATTGTTGAACAGTGGTAGAAAAATTGGGCCTTTGGTGGTGGTGGTGGTGCTGGTGCCACAACACTGTAAGTCCTCACAGTTACTCTTGGTGGGCGCTGGAACGAGCCCTGCTGTGAAATATTAGGTCAAGAATTGTAATTACATGCACCTGTTAAACAGGGGCTGAAAATTTGGGCCTTGGGCACTGGTGCTGGTGCCACAACACTGCAACCCCTCACAGATACTCTAGTTGGAGCGCAGGAATGAGCCCTGTTACAAAATATTGCATCAAAAATTGTAATTACACGCCCCTGTTAAACAGGGGCTGAAAAATTGGGCCTTAGCCACTGCTGCCACAACACTGCAACCCCTCACAGATGCTATAGTTGGAGCGCAGGAATGAGCCCTGCTGCAAAGTATTGCAGCAAAAATTGTAATTATATGCTCCTGTTAAACAGGGTCTGAAAAATTTGGGCCTTGGGAACTGGTGCTGGTGCCACAACACTGCAACCCCTCACAGATACTCTAGCTGGAGCGCAGGAATGAGCCCTGCTGCAAAGTATTGCATCAAAAATTGCAATTACAGGGCACTGCTAAACAGGGGCAGAAAATTTGGGCCTTGGCCACTGGTGGTGGTGCCCAGAACAAAAAATGTTCTTACAAGCTATTAGCAGGAAAATTGAGGAGGAAGAGGATTGTCACTCAGCATAACAGGATAGTCACTTAGCATCAGCATAGGCAGTCTTCAAGGGATCTCACATTAAAAAAAAAATCAATCGGTTACATCAGTATCAGGTGCTTGGTAGCTGGTGATCCAAGACTGATTCATTTTTATGAAGATCAGCCGATCGACCTATTCGGTGGACAGGAGCACCCTGTGATCGGTTAGAAAGCCTCCAGCAGCACTGAATGTGCGTTCCGAAAGAACGCTGGATGCAGGACAGGCCAGTAGCTCAATTGCATACTGTGCAAGCTCTGGCCAGTGATCCATCCTCAAGACTCAGTAACCCAGAGGATTTTCAGTGGGAAAGGTGTCCAAGTCTGATCTTGCCCCTAGGTAATCCTGCACCATGTGAATCAGACGCTGGCGATGGTTGCTGGAACCGATCAGACCTTGGGGCTGCGGACTAAAAAATTGTCTGAACGCATCGATGAGATGGCCACCTTCTCCACCGCTCCTTCTGTGACTGACCGAAGCCTCAGCAACATGTTGTCCAGGAGGACCAGGAAATTGTAACCTCCCAGGCTCTGGAAACGCGTTGCACAAACCTTTCTGCAAGACCTCCCGAAGATGTTTCATCCTCTGCTCCCTCTGCAACGGCAAGATAAGGCCTGCAACCTTACCCTTGTAACGTGGATCAAGGAGGGTTGCCAGCCAATAATCATCCCTCCCCTTGATACCACAAATACGAGGATCCTTCTGCAGGCTTTGCAGGATCAGGGAGGCCATGCAGCATAGGTTTGCTGAGGCATTCGGTCCAGGGTCCTCTGGGTCACTAAGGACGACATGATCCGCAGCCACCTCCTCCCAGCCACGTCCAAGTCCATGGGTTTCTTCGGACTGTAAATGATCCCTTGAAGACTGCTGCTGATGCAGAGTGCCAGGCTCCACCACAATGCTGACACAATCCTCCTCCCCCTCCTTTTCCTGTGTGATCGGCGGGCACGCAGGAACACTGTGTGGATAAAGGAGGCCTTGAGAGGTAAAGAAGTCCTCCTCTTCCTCCCTCTCTTCTGCCTCAAGTGCCCTGTCCATTATTCCATGCAGTGTGTGCTCCAACAGGTGGACAAGGGGGACAGTGTCACTGATGCATGCACTGTCACTGCTCACTATCCTCATGGCCTCCTCAAGTCAAAAAGACAGTGCATGCATCCCTGATCATAGCCCACTAGCGTGGAAAAAAAACAAGCTCCCCTGACCCTGTCCTGGTGCCATAGTCGCATAGGTACTTATTGATGGCCCTCTGCTGCATGTGCAGCCGCTGCAGCATGGCCAACGTTGAGTTCCACCTGGTGGGCATGTCACAGATTAGGCAGATCTTGGGCAGGTTAAATTCCTTTTGGAGGTCAGCCAGCCGAGCACTGGCATTATATGACCTGCCGAAATGCACACAGACTTTCCTGGCCTGCCTCAGGACATCCTGTAAGTCTGGGTACCTGCCCAAGAACCACTGCACCACCAAGTTAAGGATGTGAGCCAAACAGGGCACATGGGTCAGTTGTCCCTGTCAGAGGGCGGAGGTTGGTGCCATCGTTGCAAACCACCATACCTGGCTTAAGCTGGCATGGCATCAACCACCTCTGAACCTGCCCCTGCAGAGCTGACAGAATCTCTGCCCCAGTGTGGCTCCTGTCTTCCGAGCACACCAGCTCAAGCACTGCATGGCATCTTTTTGCCTGCGTGCTTGCGTAGCCCCTTGAATGCCTACTGTGCACCGCTGGTTCAGAGGACAAATCAGGAAGAGGTCATTGAGGAAGAAGAAGAGGAGGGGGTGGAGGAGAGTGGTGTGGCAGAATCACCACTAGTAGAATTTTGGAGGCGTGCTGGCAGAACAACCTCCAACACTACTGCACCCTGTCCTGCATCCTTCCCAGCTGCCAGAAGAGTCACCCAGTGCGTGGTGAAAGATAGGTAACGTCCTTGTCCATGCCTGCTGGACTATGAGTCAGCTGTAATATGCACCTTACCACTGACCGCCCTGTCCAGCGAGACCAAGACATTGCCTTCCACATGCCGGTAGAGAGCCAGAATCGCCTTCCATGAGAAAAAGTGGCGTTTGGGAACCTGCCACTGGGGAACCGCACATTCCACAAACTCACGGAAGGGAGCAGAGTCTACCAACTGAAAAGGCAGCAGTTGAAGTGCTAGCAATTTAGCCAAGCTAGCATTCAACCACTGGGCATATAGATGGCTGGGAGCAAACTTCTTTCGGCGGTGCAGCAGCTGGGGCAGGGAAATTTGCCTGGTACAATCTGAGCTCAAAGCGATGCTACGGAATCCTGATCCTAATCCTACCTAGACAAGCGAGCAGCCCCAGTGCCGGGTAGGCACCCACAAATGTAAGCGGCCATTTGGCTATATGTTTTTTTATTATTTTAATAAACGGTTTTACACTATGGAGGCTATTATTGTTTTCCACATATCCCATGCCTGAACTACCAGGGTCGGAAGGGTCTTTTTTGCCTAAGTACCACCCAGCATCCAGTTCTATGTGAGCAGGCACAACCTTGCACAAGCACTAATGACTAAAGGAGTCATTGGTATCTAGTAAGCAGATATCATTTCCTACCATATGGTGTACTATCTTTCTCTCTTGGTGAAGGAATCTCTATTTGTGAACATCAAGAAATCAACCCAATTGTAGAAGAAATCCATTTTTCTGTGTGTCACTTACTATCAAGATAATCCACTGCTGAGATTGTGTCATTGTCACTGATCATTGTGTTTCACTATATAGTATTTGAAGTTGTTACATATTTATTAATATTGGTTTTCACTGTTTACCTCTAAATTTTTTTGTGAGAAGTCCTAGCTAATAATTCTTTTTCACATCACATTCATTTTTATTTTTTATTTTTTATTTTTCACCTAATCTAGTCACTAGCGCCCCCTCATTTACTCACTTACAATCTGACGTCTGTGTACCGATAGCAGATTGCCTGCAAGCACTTGGCTGTGACACACCTAATTCTACACCTTCATTCCTCTCAGTGCAGGTTTCAGAGAGGACTGAAGGTATAGTGGGGTTGGAGATCCCAGCTGATGAGGAGCAAGCAGAGGTCTGCTTTGTTCTTTAGTGTGGGTCTTTTAGGTACGTTTGCCAACGAACTTCATGGCAGGTCGACATATGTCTGGTCAAGCATGTGGTGCCCAAGTGGGTGATATTTTGGCCATGCGAGATACGCTTGAGACATATGTTGCGAATAGCAGCGGTGGGATCTAAAGCACTTGTCTCAAAAAAAGGCCCACACCAAAGAACTTTTGGAATAATGCGCAGAGACAGCAGCGCCCTGCACATGCGGAGCTCTGCGGTGTGATGCAGTCGGTGTGCTGCCCTTAAGCTGGCCCCTGGAGGGCATCCTGCCTCGTTGGAGATGTGCCTCCTCCTCCTCTCTCCTATTAGGCACCCACGTGGAGTCAGTGACCTCATCATCACCTCCCTCCTCATCACTGGAGCAAACCTGGCAGTATGCTGCAGCTGGGGGAAAATGACTGCCAGATTGCTGTCCTTCTTGGGCACCCCCTCTCTCTGGGCTCATGTTACTGCCTTCCTCTAGCTGTGTACCATCATCAGAGCCTTCAAAATGCTGGGCATCCTCCTAGAGCATGTACCCAACACTGTGGTCAAACAGTTCGGGGGACTCCTCAGGAGGACATGGTGGGGCTAGGGAAAGAGTGACTGATGCCATTGAGCTGAGGGAAGAGGCCGCTTTGGCAGCTGCTTTGCCAGACAAAGTACCCTGAGCCTGGGTGAGAGAGGATGAGGAGGATGAGGACGGCTTGGTCATCCACTCTACCAAGTCTTCGGCATGTTGCGGCTCAACACGGCCAGCTGCCGGAAAAAAGGACAAGCGTGTCCCGCGGCCACGTGCTGATGAGGATGCACCGTTTCCACGACCAGCACTGTTGTCTCTATACACAGAGCCTGCTTGCCCTCTTTTATTGGCTTGTGACTGTCTCTCCTTGTTGGCCTTCCAGACATACTAATGGCCTGCAGTGAGATGTAGCTGCACAAAGCTGGGATGTATATATATATACTCATACTGGAGCTAGCAGAATCAACTACTACCTGCCTGTAGTATTATTAGTATGAGAACACCAGCAATTGTCTTCAGGTAGCTTTAGGTGCACACTGTGCAGAGGACACAGTACACTAACTGTAAATACTGCAGATGCCTGCCTGTGGTATTAATAGGATCAGAACAACAGCAATTGTCTTCAGGTAGCTTTAGGTGCACATTGTGCATAGGACACAGTACACTAACTGTAAATACTGTAGCTGCCTGCCTGTGGTACTAATAGGATCAGAAGAACACCACCAATTTTCTTCAGGTAGCTTTAGGTGCACACTGTGCAGAGGACACAGTACACTAACTATAAATACTGCAGATGCCTGCCTGTGGTATTAATAGGATCAGAACAACAGCAATTGTCTTCAGGTAGCTTTAGGAGCACACTGTGCAGAGGACACAGTACACTAACTGTAAATACTGTAGCTGCCTGCCTGTGGTACTAATAGGATCAGAAAAACACCAGCAATTTTCTTTAGGTAGCTTTAGGTGCACACTGTGCAAAGGACACAGTACACTAACTGTAAATACTGTAGCTGCCTGCCTGTGGTACTAATAGGATCAGAAGAACACCAGCAATTTTCTTCAGGTAGCTTAACTGTAAATACTGTAGCTGCCTGCCTGTGGTGCTAATAGGATCAGAACACCACCAATTTTATTCAGGTAGCTTTATGTGCACTCTGTGCAGAGGACACAGTACACTAACTGTAAATACTGTAGCTGCCTGCCTGTTGTACTAATAGGATCAGAAGAACACCACCAATTTTCTTCAGGTAGCTTTAGGTGCACACTGTGCAAAGGACACAGTACACTAACTGTAAACACTCCAGCTGCCTGCCTGTGGTACTAATAGGATCAGAAGAACACCACCAATTTTCTTCAGGTAGCTTTAGGTGCACACTGTGCAGAGGACACAGTACACTAACTGTAAATACTGTAGCTGCCTGCCTGTGGTACTAATAGGATCAGAAGAACACCATCAATTTTCTTCAGGTAGCTTTAGGTGCACACTGTGCATAGGACACAGTACACTAACTGTAAATACTGTAGCTGCCTGCCTGTGGTACTAATAGGATCAGAAGAACACCACCAATTTTCTTCAGGTATCTTTAGGTGCACATTGTGCAGAGGACACAGTACACTAACTATAAATACTGCAGATGCCTGCCTGTGGTATTAATAGGATCAGAACAACAGCAATTGTCTTCAGGTAGCTTTAGGAGCACACTGTGCAGAGGACACAGTACACTAACTGTAAATACTGTAGCTGCCTGCCTGTGGTACTAATAGGATCAGAAAAACACCAGCAATTGTCTTCAGGTAGCTTTAGGAGCACACTGTGCAGAGGACACAGTACACTAACTGTAAATACTGTAGCTGCCTGCCTGTGGTACTAATAGGATCAGAAAAACACCAGCAATTTTCTTCAGGTAGCTTTAGGTGCACACTGTGCAAAGGACACAGTACACTAACTGTAAATACTGTAAATACTGTAAAAACACCCGCCTGCCTGTCAGTAGGAAGAGAATAACAGGAATGGATCTAGCTAAACTGAATACAGTGTGTGTATATATATATATATATATATATATAGTGGCTTGCGAAAGTATTCGGCCCCCTTGAACTTTTCAACCTTTTGCCACATTTCAGGCTTCAAACATAAAGATATAAATTTTTTATTTTTTGTGAAGAATCACCAACAAGTGGGACACAATTGTGAAGTGGAACGAAATCTTTTGGATTTTTGAAACTTTTTTAACTAATAAAAAAATGAAAAGTGGGGCGTGCAAAATTATTCGGCCCCCATGCGTTAATACTTTGTAGAGCCACCTTTTGCTGCGATTACAGCTGCAAGTCGCTTGGGGTATGTCTCTATCAGTTTTGCACATTGAGAGACTGAAATTCTTGCCCATTCTTCTTTGCAAAACAGCTCAAGCTCAGTGAGGTTGGATGGAGAGCGTTTGTGAACAGCAGTTTTCAGCTCTTTCCACAGATTCTCGATTGGATTCAGGTCTGGACTTTGACTTGGCCATTCTAACACCTGGATACGTTTATTTGTGAACCATTCCTTTGTAGATTTTGCTGTATGTTTGGGATCATTGTCTTGTTGGAAGATAAATCTACGTCCCAGTTTCAGGTCTTTTGCAGACTCCAACAAGTTTTCATCCAGAATGGTCCTGTATTTGGCTGCATCCATCTTCCCCTCAATTTTAACCATCTTCCCTGTCCCTGCTGAAGAAAAGCAGGCCCAAACCATGATGCTGCCACCACCATGTTTGACAGTGGGGATGGTGTGTTGAGTGTGATGAGCTGTGTTGCTTTTACGCCAAACATATGGTTTTGCATTGTGGCCAAAAAGTTCGATTTTGGTTTCATCGGACCAGAGCACCTTCTTCCAGATGTTTGGTGTGTCTCCCAGGTGGCTTGTGGCAAACTTTAGATGAGACTTTTTATGGATATCTTTGAGAAATGCCACTCTTCCATAAAGGCCAGATTTGTGCAGTGTACGACTGATTGTTGTCCTATGGACAGACTCTCCCACCTCAGCTGTAGTTCTCTGCAGTTCATCCAGAGTGATCATGGGCCTCTTGGCTGCATCTCTGATCAGTCTTCTCCTTGTCTGAGCTGAAAGTTTAGAGTGACAGCCAAGTCTTGGTAGATTTGCAGTGGTCTGATACTCCTTCCATTTCAAAATGATCGCTTGCACGGTGCTCCTTGGGATGTTTAAAGCTTGGGAAATCTTTTTGTATCCAAATCCGGCTTTAAACTTCTCCACAACAGTATTACGGACCTGCCTGGTGTGTTCCTTGGTCTTCATGATGCTCTCTGCGCTTTCAACAGAACCCTGAGACTATCACAGAGCAGGTGCATTTATACAGAGACTTGATTACACACAGGTGGATTCTATTTATCACCATCAGTCATTTAGGACAACATTGGATCATTCAGAGATCCTCGCTGAACTTCTGGAGTGAGTTTGCTGCACTGAAAGTAAAGGGGCCGAATAATTTTGCACGCACCACTTTTCAGTTTTTTAATTGCTAATAAAGTTTAAAATATCCAATAGATTTCGTTCCACTTCACAATTGTGTCCCACTTGTTGGTGATTCTTCACAAAAAATAAAAATGTTATATCTTTATGTTTGAAGCCTGAAATGTGGCAAAAGGTTGAAAAGTTCAAGGGGGCCGAATACTTTCGCAAGCCACTGTATATATATATATATGTATATATATATATATATATATATATATATATATATATATATATATACAACACCTAGGATGCATATATATACACAGTACACTGTAAGTGCAGCAAACTGACTCGCCTGCCTACTCTATCTAACTTAAATCAATGACACTGTCTCTCTGCCTATCTCTCTCCGCTGCAACACACTACACAAGGCTGCCACGCAGGCGGCCTTATATAGCGTGGGGCGTGTACTAAACCCCCTGAGCCATAATTGACCAAAGTCACCCTGGCTTTGGCCAATTACGGCTCCCTGTGATTGGCCAAGCATATGGGCCATAGTGCATGCTTGGCCAATCATCAGCCAGCAATGCACTGCGATGCCGCAGTGAATTATGGGCCATGACGCGCCACTCGAATTTGGCGCGAACGGCCCATAACATTCTCAATTCGATGAACGGTCGAACAGGCGATGTTTGAGTCGAACATGGGTTTGATGAATGGTCGAACAGGCGATGTTTGAGTCGAACATGGGTTTGACTCAAACTCGAAGCTCATCCCTATTAGTGATCAAAATATTGATCAAAAGAGAGGAGACTGTAATGGAAATTTGTAAGTTCTGTATATAATTGTATTCTATTTTGTATGTATTGCACACTGCCCTCACTGTGCACATGGCACTAATAATGTTTTCAGTACATGTTTGCATTCTTTCAAGTCCTGATTAGAATTAGCCTGCTTATGTAACGCCCTTTGTTACCATAAACGTACAATTGTAATATTAATGTGATACCTATGTAATCATGTGTATAAAAACCTTCAATTGCGTCATAATAAAGCAGAACAGTTATTTGGAAAGATGCTGAGCATATCTTTTGTGTCTGTTCCCTACTGCAGTAGTTATTATTAATTTGGAACCACTAATCAATATGAGGATAGGAGTTGCCTATCTATAAAATGTCCAACTCACATTGCTGATATCTTCTGTAAGATATGCATGTTATATATCATTTCAATACTAATGCTCACCACTATCTGTGATATTGAAACATGTTCATATCTGTGATTTAATATTTTCCAAGCCAATGACCTGAAACAAATTTTCAGATCAGGAGATCTAACTTCACTGGATGAATACTTGTTCTATTTGAGTAACTCAGAAAGTATTGAAATGCAAATGGAGGTTGGCAATGGCAGTCTCCATATCTCTCTCAGATTAGGATCCCTTAAAAAGACCTTATCGCTAACTGAAAAAATGAAACCACAAACAGCCTGTAAAACAGAAGAAGAATACTTACCTGCTGGGCAGACAGTGATTCTAGTGTTCGCTGTCTTGCAGAGCTATGGTCCCCACTGGCATTTGACACTTCCAGGTGTGCTAGGTGCCATGTACTCATAGTTCCACCCATCAGCTCCTATTTTCCTACAGGAAGCAGTAATGATGTAGGCAGGGCTTTTTTTCAGAAGGAATGCAGGGAAACGCAGTTCCGGGACCTCCAGCACTGAATGCATGTAATGGCAAGTGGTAGTGGGGTCTGCTGGAGGGTCTATTGATGATGGGTTCTGGGGAATCTGTTGTCCCCTGGGGGAGAACTATTGTTGCAGGGGGGTCTAATGTTGCTTGGGGTTCAATTGTTGCTAGGAGGAATCTACTGTTGAGGAATGGATCTACTGATGCCGGCTACTAGCAGATTTATTGGTGTTGGGGGGTCAATTGTTGCTGAGGGGAGGATCAATTTTTGCTGGGGGTATATTGTTGTGGGGGATCTATTGTTGCTGGGGAGATCTATTTTTGCCGGAGGAGATTTATTCTTGCTGCGGGGAACTATTGTTGCTGAGGGAGGCTATTGTTACTGGAGAATCTATTGTTACTGGGGGGATTTTTTGTTGCTGGTTGCAGGGGAACTATCTTACTGTCTTTCCTATTATCATTAACAAATGCCATACAAATTACTTAGCGTCGAACTTGGTTCTCTAAAAGGGGTGGTACTAGGAGGTGGGTAGGGGGTGGAACCAAGGGAAGGTACTGGGAGCTGAATAGGGGGTTGAGACAAGGGGTGACTAGGAACGGGGAAGTACCTGCACCTATTCGCTGAGAAAAAAAAGCCCTGGATGTAGGGGGTAGCAGGATGAAGCATAAATGAGACACGGCATGTTACACACCCAGAAATGTTGATTGCAGCTTAAGAAGACAGGTAAGAATTCTTCTTTTAAATGAAAGAAATAGTAAGCGCCATCATCTAAGTGTAGATTATAGATAAAAATCGGACAAAAAAAATGCACTCAAAATAATTAGGTAGATAAAAGCATCCACATGGAAGACTGCAGAGCTCTTCAGGGTCACGGCTGGGAAGCAGAGCTGCTGGGAAGGTGTGTAGATCGGGCTGTAGGAGTTCTGCTGGTAACAGCGAGTACGTCTGAGAGCAGCCGGGATATGCAGCAGCAGTGTCGTGGTTATGCATTTTGGGGCAAGAAGGACCGCCCCTTTGTCAAACCTTGGTTTGACAAAGGGGCGGTCCTTCTTGCCCCGAAACACATAACAATGCCCCCACACCACTCACATCATCCTCTGGATGGTCACTGCATCTCTGCATTGGCTCTGGCTTGTTACTGGCGACATGCTTCCATATCTGTCAGGACCTGGTTCACCTACTGGCAGCACTGTGGTTCTCTGGGCTGAAAGCTGTAGTTCAGCGACCATCAGCGGGTGTCTCCCAGCAGCGAGCATGTTCCTGCAATTCACCTCTGCTATTGCAGTTCGCGTCAGTGTTTTGATTGCCTTGCTTCCTGCCAGATCAATCCTGCTCTTGAGCTATCCTTGCATCCTGTTCTCTTACTGCTACTTGCTTTGTTCCTGTACCCAGTCTTGATTCCCCCTTTTTCTTGCATTGCCCTTATTACCTTTGCTATTCATATTGAACATACAAAATCTTACAAAAGTGAGTACACCCCTCACATTTTTGTAAATATTTTATTATATCTTTTCATGTGACAACACTGAAGAAATTACACTTTGCTACAATGTAAAGTAGTGAGTGTACAGCTTGTATAACAGTGCAAATTTACTGTCCCCTCAAAATAACTCAACACACAGCCATTAATGTCTAAACCGCTGGCAACAAAAGTGAGTACACCCCTAAGTGAAAATGTCCAAATTGGGCCCAAAGTGTCAATATTTTGTTTGGCCACCATTATTTTCCAGCACTGCCTTAACCCTCTTGGGCATGGAGTTCACCAGAGCTTCACAGGTTGCCACTGGTTTCCTCTTCCACTCCTCCATGAAGACATCACGGAGCTGGTGGATGTTAGTGACCTTGCGCTCCTCCACCTTCCATTTGAGGATGCCCCACAGATGCTCAATAGGGTCTAGGTCTGGAGACATGCTTGGCCAGTACATCACCTTTGAACTCAGCTCCTTTAGCAAGGCAGTGGTCCTTTTGGAGGTGTGTTTGGGGTCGTTATCATGTTGGAATACTCCCCTGTGTCCCAGTCTCCAAAGGTACAGTACAGTACATGTTGGCATTCATGGTTCCCTCAATAAACTGTAGCACCCCAGTTCCGGCAGCACTCATGAAACCTCCAGACCGTGACACTCCCATCACCATGCTTGACTCACTTGTCTTTATACTCCTCACCTGGTTGCCACCACATACACTTGACACCATCTGAACCAAATAAGTTTATCTTGGTCTTATCAGACCACAGGACATGGTTCCGGTAATCCATGTCCTTAGTCTGCTTGTCTTCAGCAAACTGTTTGCGGGCTTTCTTGTGCATCATCTTTAGAAGAGGTTTCCTTCTGGGATGACAGCCATGCAGACCAATTTGTAACAGTGTGCGGTGTATGGTCTGAGCACTGACAGGATGTCCCTCCCTCCCCCTTTCAACCTCTGCAGCAATGCTGGCAGCACTCATACGTCTATTTCCCAAAGACAACCTCTGGATATGATGCTGAGCACGTGCACTCAACTTCTTTGGTCGACCATGGCGAGGCCTGTTCTGAGTGGAACCTGTCCTGTTAAACCGCTGTATGGTCTTGGCCACCATGCTGCAGCTCAGTTTCAGGGTCTTGACAATCTTCTTGTAGCCTAGGCCATCTTTATGTAGAGCAACACATTTTTTTTTTCAGATCCTCAGAGAGCTCTTTGCAATGAGGTGCCAATATGAGAGAGTGAAATAACACCAAATTTAACACACCTGCTACCCATTCACACCTGAGAGCTTGTAACACTAACGAGTCACAGGAAAAATGGCTAATTGGGCCCAATTTGGTCATTTTCACTTTGGGGAGTACTCACTTTTGTTTCCAGTGGTTTAGACATTAATGGCTGTGTTGAGTTATTTTGAGGGGGCAACAAATTTACACTGTTATACAAGCTGTACTTTCACTACTTTACATTGTAGCAAAGTGTCATTTCTTCAGTGTTGTCACGTGAAAAGATGTAATAAAATATTTACAAAAATGTGAGGGGTGTACTCACTTTTGTGAGATACTGTATTTGTACATATTGTATATAGTTAGTTTGCAAGGTTTCTGTTAGTTAGGCATTTTTGGTTGTGGGTCACTTCTTGTTTATGTTCATTGGTGTGTGCATGTCTTTCTGCTTGATGTTAATAAATGTTCCTTGTGTAGCTACATTTATCTGGTCACCCCAGTCCTGACAATATTGCTCCAAGAAACTACTGCATTCCCCAGCTGCTTTCAGACTGACTCGCCATCGCCTGCATCACTCATACAGCCTGATCTACACACCTTCCCAGCCGTTTCCAGGCTCAGCTCTGCCGACCCAGCCATGACCCTGCCGAGCTCTGCAGTCTTTAATGTGAATTATTTTATGCTTTTATCTACTTAATTAATGTGAGTGCATTTCTTAATTTTTTGTCTGATATTTATCTAATAATCTACAGTAAGGTGGTGGCGCTTCCTATTTCTTTTTTTTAATACTGATCCCAGAGTGAATCCAGTCCTCTAAAGGGGAGCTGCAGCCATGCTATATTGATCTTCATTGAGTACCATTGCCATTTATAGACTTTCTTCTGGGATCTTTTATAATAATGTATAAATCATACCCCTTCCCCTCCCCCTAGCTTACCCCCCCGCCCCTTTATATGTAGCACCCTCTAGTACTAGTATGAGAGTAGGCAAACTTTATCCTGACTCATGATTAATCCTGTGAGTCTGTAATTGGGTCATGTTATTAGAGTTCAGGGCAGCATGACTCATACAGACAGCTCTCTGGTGCCTCCCCCTGGTTCTAGAATGTTGGAGAATGTTATGGAAACCTGAGGGTGGGGACTAGGAGGGGCTGTTCTGCATTATTATGGGCAATTAGCTAATCCCCATGGGGTGGGCCTGGCAGGGGACTAAGTAAGCCCTAAAAAAGACATGAGTCATGCTGGGCAGGGAGTCAGGTGTAAGATTGAGATGCAGTGCTGAGGAGGCTGTCAGTGGCCCTTGAGGCGAACCTCCTAGTCGGGGGGTGGTTTGCCTCAGGCTGGGGCTCAGGTGCTGGCCTGGAAGGATCCTACCACAGGAGAAGTTAGAAGGAGGCTTTCCTGGGAGGAAGCGAGAACATGGAAAGGACAGAGTGAGTACAACAGCAGGGTGCAGGGACTAACAAGGGGAGAGACTGCCACGTGTAGTAGGTCTCTCTTGCAGACAGGGGTGTGCTTAAGTCTTCATCAAACCTTGCCCTATGAGATCTCAAGTGAGTCAGTGGGGTAGACTGGTGAAGAGGGTCAGTCGGGTAGACTGATGAAGAAGCAGCCAGGTGGGCTGGTGAGGAGGCAGCCAGGTGGGCTAGCATTTCCTGCAGAAGTACAGCCGGGACCAGTGTCTACAAGGGAGTTGGAGGTACTCCAGGTTATAACTGACAATTGCACAGTAATGCGATGCTGTACCCAAACAAAATGAATGTCCTTTTTTTCCCCACAAATAGAGCTTTCTTTTGGTGGTATGTGATCACCACTGCGGTTTTTATTTTTTGCGCTATAAACAAAATACAGACAATTTTGAAGAAAAACAATATTTTTTACTTTTTGCTATAATAAATATCCCCCCCCAAAAAAATGTCTTCATCAGTGTAGTATGTAAAATAGATGGTGCAGCACTAAGATCAAGTCCATATGTCAAACAATCAAACAATATCCATGTGATCTTCAGTGATGATATATAGATGCAGCATGCAGGTAACTCCGTGGGTATATGTGAACCCTCCACCAATAGTAAAGATGGCCTCTCACCTTACCGAGGGGACCCTTTAAATATAGAGGGTCAGATATACCTTCCCTTGCGGGCATATATGGATGGTACACAGCAAATCACAGCCAATCCAGATACAGCAAAGAGCAGAAACTATGAAGTGTAGGTAACTTCCAAGGCACATGGATCATGTAAGCAAAAAGGGACACAACATAGTGCTCTCCGCAATGTAAAACATTTAATGGTAAAATAGAAGCATAAAACTTACAAACACGGCACTAATCTAGTACCAGATAGTCAGCGTGTATGAAACAGTATGCGAGATGGCCGCGGGTGACATCACAACACTTCCTTCCATACGCGTTGCGTCCCTATGGGCGGGGACTTCATCAGCAGATACGGTAGCAGCGTGATCACCCGAAATAAATACAAAAACTGTAGCTATAGTAACCAGACGCTGTGTCATTTGACGCAACGTGGGGCAGGAACAACTCCACAAGGACGTAATCGCAAAGGGGCCCCATTAGCTACTTACAAAATAAAAGGATAGAACTATTGACTTAGAGCCTGCGCACTGTACAAAACAGACTAAAAGTAAATGTGCATAATAACAAGTACAATCATATAAAAATGTAATAATAATGAGAACATTAATTCTAAAACATTTCTATCGGGAGGAATAATAAAATACTATTAAAAACCATTAAAATCATCTGCGACCATCTACTACACCAACTGGACATATAAAAAAATATATAAAAAAATAAACTTAACGATCAGTGATAAAGCAATTGATGTCAAAACCAACATTTAATCCATCGGGACAGAGCACATGGGTTTCATGTATCCAGTAAGATTCTCTCTTACTTAACTGGCGTATGAAATTGCCCCCCCGTCCAATGTTTGGTGACTTTCTCAATGCCCCAGAATTTTAAACCTTTGGGATTTTGTTGATGAAATAATTAAAAGTGTTTAGACACATTGTGGGTCTTAAGACTCTTTTTAATGTTGTTAACATGTTCTGCCAGTCGAACATGTAAGGGTCTCGAAGTCCTGCCAATGTATTGGAGCCCACATTCGCACTCCAACATGTAGACTACCCCCACTGTGTCACAAGTGATCAATTGTTTTATATCATATTCTCTATTGGTGGCCGATGCTAGGAACTTTTTACGTTTTTTAATGTTCACCTTTAAATGTCTACATGGGACACAGCGACCACAAGCATAAAAACCTCCCAAAAAAGAAAATAATCTATTTTCAGACCGAACGGGGGATTTAGAACGCTAGGAGCAAGACGGTCCTTCAAAGAGGGTGCCTTCTTGTATATGAACTGGGTGCGTGTAGGTAAAACAGGACCCAACACCTTATCCTGTTTTAGGATAGACCAATATTTTTGTATAATTTTCTTGAAATTTCAGTATTGCACATTATAATCGAGTATCATCTTAAAATTGTGACTAAATTCGAATCTCTAATACGATCGGAGGCCAATGTTTGTCTATCCATTGTTTTAACTTTCACAATTTCTTCTTCAAGGTTTTGTCTCTCATAACCTTTTTGTTCAAACCTCGACATTAAAACTTGTGACTGGGTAATGAAGTCATCTTCATTAGTGCAATTCCGACGTAACCTAATGAACTGTCCCCTAGGGATATTGCATAACCATGAACGGTGGTGACAACTCCCCCAGGGGAATATAGGAATTACGATCAGTAGGTTTAAAATGATTCAGTAGTCTAAAAAAGTGTCAACGCTAATGACAAGATCAAGATAAACCACTTTCTCTTGATCAATAGTCCATGTCAAAGAAATATTTTTATCATTGTTATTCAAAGAATCAATAAATTATTCAAGAGCGGATCTTTCACCTTCCCAGATCATGATAAGATCATTAATGAATCTGCGATAACAGACCAGTTCAGGGGGGCTATGTGAGAATATAGCTTCCTCCTCCCAGTGGGCCATGAATAAATTACCCACATTGGGAGCAAAGCGAACCCCCATCGCCACTCCTCTGGTCTGCAGATTAAATTCCTTATTCTACCAGAAATAATTTCTGATCAAACAGAAACCAAGACAACTAAGTAAAAATTCCTGATGTCTACCTGATAATGAGGATGAGGAAAGGGCCCATTCTACCGAAGACATGGCATCCCTGTGGCCTATAATAGTGTAGAGCTAACTAACGTCCGCAGTCACCAATATGGTAGAGGGGGAACATTCAAGAGTTTCCAAAATCTGTATAATGTGCTTTGTATCTTTCAGAAAAGCCGGAGTTTTCGCAACTAATGGCTGAAGAAAGGAATCAATGTATTGTCCTAACTGTCATAAACCAGATGTGACCAGAACTGTGTGACTGCGACAGAGTGAACCAGACATAAATAGGTGAAAGTAAGTTTATTTAAGGAAAATGCATATGTGAACACACCACAAATACAAGTGAACAACCAAACAATCAGTGATATAAAACCAACCAGCATATGTAGCAAGAGGGAGTACCAGAATCGTAGTCAAGCCAAGCCGGGGTCATAAACACGGAATCAGTAGCTGGGAAGGGAGATAAACAGGACAAGAGAGGATGGATGGATACAGGAGGGACGGGTCAGGTACAAGGCTCAGAGTCCAGAGTCCAGAGTTCAGGGTTCAGGTAACGGACAGGAAACAGGATCAACAGGTTCCAGGTTCCAGGAATCAGGCTTCAGGCTCAGGCTCAGGCTCAGGCTACAGGATCAGGGTAACAGGATGCAGATCAGGGCTCAAGGACAATACCAGGGCAACATAAGTGTGCAATTGCCGGGTATTTATACTGCAGCTCTGCTAATTAACGTCAGGTGACACCTGTCTGCAGAGGGGAATACCTGCTCCATACTGCCAGGATCCATCCGCTGGTGGACGCCAGTACTGCGGCCCAAAGATGACATAACATTAACAGGAAAAAGCTCTCCTGACAGTTCCAAACTGCCAGGAGACACCTGCTGGTGGACCTCAGTACTGCATGCCGAATAACAGATATTACCAGCGGATGGAACATTTCCTGACACTAACCTTGCAGAGACAGAATCAATCCCATTTACAATGGGCCTCCCAGGTGGATGAATACTATCCTTATGTATTTTCGGTAGAAAATATATTATGGGAGTTCTGCAAAACAAGGGGTCCAAATACAGTGACTCTTTAGTCAAGATTTTTTGGTCCTTACCATCCTCTATCATAGCATGCAGCTCATCTTTATACGCTAGCATGGGATCCTTGTTAAGAATGCTATACGTATTTCGGTCACATAATAAACGGCTCATTTCAGACTGGTAATATTCCTTACTGAGAATCACCAGACCGCCCCCCCTTGTCAGCAGGCCGTATAACTATCTCTTTATGATTCTCAAGAGACTCAATACCACGTCTAACAAACAGGGGGTCAGTGATTTTCTTCACTTTTAGGTTATCTAAATCTTTTGAGACCATATTTTTGAACACCTCCATATATTTGTTATCCACATTAAGTGGATTGAAGATGGACTTATTCCGTAATGACAAATGATCGTGTGTCACAGAACTCGGATTCTGGCATGGGTGGGACAAAAAATATTTTTTCATATTTATAGTTCTAATAT
Source organism: Aquarana catesbeiana (assembly GCF_042186555.1). Taxonomy (NCBI): domain Eukaryota; kingdom Metazoa; phylum Chordata; class Amphibia; order Anura; family Ranidae; genus Aquarana; species Aquarana catesbeiana. The sequence continues at coordinate 131,288,021 of NC_133333.1, read as the reverse complement.
AGTTTTGTATGCTCACATACGTTTCAAACTTTATCAAATTTTTTGTGGGTGCGAATTTAAGACCTCGATCAAGAACCCTAGTTTCGGCATCATTGAGGGTAATGCCACTAAGATTGTATATACCAGTCCCTATTGGGGTTTGGATGTTTTGTGATTGCCTACAACCTCTCCTTCCTCTCTTTCTTTTCGTTTTCGAGGGGGGCCTGTGCTTGGTGGTGTATGTTGTACAGGCTGCCTCCACTACTCTCCCGGATAAGGTTGGTAAATCAGAGGAGCTTGTCTCTGTCCTCCTCTGTGTCCTAAAAAATCACCTCTATCGTAAGAGTTTCGATCAGAAAGGAGTGCAAACCTGTTGTGTGTTGGAATAGGTCTATCATAGGGTGAATAGGGAACATCCCTATTATAAACGTCACCACTATCTCCATAGTGTCGATTATCCCTCCAATTTTGAGATGAATTCTGATGATTAGGGGAGGAGTGGTAACCACCCTCATGGTTGTACGGTGGGTGGTTACCTCCTCTGCCCCTTCATCTCTTATTTTTTCCTCTTTTATTACCTTTGAAAGAATTATCTCTCTGGGGTGAGAAATGTCTTTCAGGTTGAGGGAGGTCATATTCATAAATGGGATTCCTTCTGGGGGTATCTATTACAATATCACCAGTGGCTCAGTTGGGAATAATTTTAGCAGAAGCATTATTTATGGGGGTGGGAATATTCTGCCACTTGAATATATTCCCTCCACTGAAGTCATCCAAATCCCTAATTATTTTTTTCTTTTTTTAATTTTGTGTCTCTAAGTCCCATTTGGTGAGTTTATTTTTCAGCTCCCCTGAGAGCTTTAAAAACTCTTCACTGTCCTTCAGGGATTCCAAACTACTGGTAATATCCTTAATTTGAGAGTCAAGAGTTCTCATTTTTCTCCTTTTACGAGTTAAAAGGAGCTCAAGTAATTCAAAGCCCTTTTTAATAAAGAAACCACTCCATTCAGACATGGAGTCTTCATCCACAAGTCCATCATTAGGGGGTAAGTCCCATCTTAGACTTCTTGGGATGAGTTGCGCAGACAAGTTTTGCTCAAAAGACGTGATGTCCCACCAAGTTTTAATCTTTTTTTCAAAGATGTGACCCAATTTCTTAAAGGACTGTGACATGTCAATAATGAGCTCATTAGATGAATTCCTAGAAAAAAACCTCATTAATTTTGACTTCTCGTTACTCAAGATATTGAAAAACTTCCATAATTGCTGCTAGATTAAAGAAAATTGCATGAGCGAGAATAAACAGAAGAACAAATCAGCGCAATATGTAGATTTGTTCTTCTGTTTATTCTTCATCAGTGTAGGCCAATATGTATTCTTCTACATATTTTTGGTAAAATAAATCGCAATAAGCGAATATTGATTGGTTTGCACAAAAGTTATAGTGTCTACAAAATAGGGGATAGATTTTGCGACATTTTGGCAGACAGATTTTGAAACTTTTTTGGGACCAGTAACATTATTACTTGGGATGAGCCGAACACCCCCCGGTTCGGTTCACACCAGAACCTGCGAACGGACGGAAATCTTGTACAAACATTAGAACCCCATTGAAGTCTATGGGACTCGAACGTTCGAAATCAAAAGTGCTAATTTTAAAGGCTAATTTGCATGGTATTGTCCTAAAAAGGGTTTGGGGACCCGGATCCTGCCCCAGGGGACGTGTAGCAATGCAAAAAAAAGTTTTTAAAAATGACCGTTTTTTTGGGAGCAGTGATTTAATGATGCTTAAAGTGAAAAAAAAGTGAAATATTCCTTTAAATATCGTATCTGGGGGGTGTCTATATTATGCCTGTAAAGTGGTGCATGTTTCCCGTGCTTAGAAATGTCCCTGCACAAAATGAAATTTTTAAAGGAATAAAAGTCATTTAAAACTGCTTGCGGCCTTAATGTAATGTCGGCTCCTGGCAATATGGATGAAAATCAGTGAGACAAACGGCATGGGTACCCACTAGTCCATTACCAGGCCCTTTGGGTCTTGTATGGATATTAAGGGGAACCCCGCACCCAAATTAAAAAAAGGAAAGGTGTGGGGCCACCAGGCCCTATATACTCTGAACAGCAGTATACAGGCGGTTCAAACAAGACAGGGACTGTAGGTTTGTTGTTAAGTAGAATCTGTTTGTAATTTTGAACTGGTACATTAACATGTTTAGCTCCAGCAAAAAAATCTATTTTAAGCTTTTTGGAAAACATAGGGTTATAACCCCTGTGACATTTGTTTTGCTGTCTGTGCACCTCTTCAGAAGATTTTACCTCACTTTCTGTCCCAATGACAAATGTTTTTTGGCAATTTGGGGTTTTAAGGATTGGTGATAAAGCATCAGTGGAAAGGAAACACGTTTTTCCCATATTAACGAATTTCCCTTCCTAGGGGTAGATTTCATCTCACTTCCTGTTGTCTTCTTCCGTTTGCAAGTAGGAGTCGTTTGTAAGTTGGATGTTTGAAAGTAGGGGCCTGCCCTATATACTCTGCAGAAATTGGGGCCTTAGGTGTTGGTGTTGCCACAACACTGTAAGCCCTCACAGTTACTCTTGGTGGGCGCAGGAACGAGCCCTGCTGTGAAATATTAGATCAAGAATTGTAATTACATGAACCTGTTGAACAGAGGCAGAAAAATTGGGCCTTTGGTAGTGGGGGTGCTGGTGCCACAACACTGTAAGTCCGCACAGTTACTCTTGGTGGGTGCAGAAACGGGCCTGCTGTGAAATATTAGATCAAGAATTGTAATTAGATGTCCCTGTTGAACAGGGGCTGAAGAATTGGGCCTCAGGCACTGGTGCTGGTGCCACAACACTGCAACCCCTCACAGATACTCTAGTTGGAGCGCAGGAACGAGCCCTGCTGCAAAGTATTGCATCAAAAAATAGTAATTACACGCCCCTGTTAAACAGGGGCTGAAAAATTGGGCCTTAGGCACTGGTGCTGGTGCCACAACACTGCAACCCCTCACAAATACTCTAGGTGAGTGCAGCAACAAACCCTCCTTGCAAAATATTGCATCAAAAATTGTAATTGTAATTACACGCCCCTGTTAAACAGAGGCTGAAAAATTGGGCCTTAGCGACTGGTGGCGGCGCCCAGAACCAGCATGATCATTGAGGAGGAAGAGGATAGTCACTCAGCATAACAGGATAGTCACTCAGCATCAGCATAGGCAGTCTTGAAGGGATCTGACATTTCAAAAAAAATTATTCGGTTACATCAGCATCAGGTGCTTGGTAGCTGGTGGTGATCCATGACTGATTCATTTTTATGAACGTCAGTCTATCGACCGAGTCGGTGGACAGGCTCACCCTGTGATCGGTTACAAAACCTCAAGCAGCACTGAATGTGCGTTCCAAAAGAACGCTGGATGCAGGACAGGCCAGTAGCTCAATTGCATACTGTGCAAGCTCTGGCCAGTGATCCATCCTCAAGACCCAGTAACCCAGAGGATTTTCGGTGGGAAAGTTGTCCAAGTCAGATCTTGCCCCTAGGTATTCCTGCACCATGTAAAACAGACACTGGCGATGGTTGCTGGAACCGATCATACCTTGGGGCTGCGGACTAAAAAATTGTCTGAACGCATCGGTCAGACGGCCACCTTCTCCACCGCTCCTTCTTTGACTGACCGAAGCCTCAGCAACACGTTGTCCAGGAACAGGAGTTTGTAACCTCCCAGTCTCTGGGAACGCGTTGCACAGACCTTTCTGCAAGGCCTCCCGAAGATGTTTCATCCTCTGCTCCCTCTGCGACGGCAAGATAAGGTCCGCAACCTTACCCTTGTAATGTGGATCAAGGAGGGTTGCCAGCCAGTATTGATCCCTCTCCTTGATACCACGAATACGAGGATCCTTCCGCAGGCTTTGCAGGATCAGGGAGGCCATGCAGCGTAGGTTTGCTGAGGCATTCGGTCCGGAGTCCTCTGGGTCACTAAGGACGACATGATCCGCAGCCACCTCCTCCCAGCCATGTACAAGTCCATGGGTTTCTTGGGACTATAAATGATCCCTTACAGACTAATGCTGATGCTGAGTGCCAGGCTCCACCTCCATGCTGACACAATCCTCCTCTTCCTCCTCCTCTTCCTCCTCGTCCTCCTCCTCCTCCTCCTCCTCGTCCTCTTCCTGTGTGATCGGCGGGCACGCAGGAACACTGTCTGGATAAAGGGGGCCTTGAGAGCTAAGGAAGTCCTCCTCTTCCTGCCTCTGTTCTGCCTCAAGTGCCTGGAGTCCAGAGTCCTCTGGATCACTAAGGAGGACATGATCCGCAGCCACCTCCTCCCAGCCATGTACAAGTCCATGGGTTTCTTGGGACTGTAAATGATCCCTTAAAGACTGCTGCTGATGCTGAGTGCCAGGCTCCACCTCCATGCTGACACAATCCTCCTCTTCCTCCTCCTCTTCCTCCTCCTCCTCCTCCTCTTCCTGTGTGATCGACGGGCACGCAGGAACACTGTCTGGATAAAGGGGGCCTTGAGAGCTAAGGAAGTCCTCCTCTTCCTGCCTCTGTTCTGCCTCAAGTGCCCTGTCCATTATTCCACGCAGCGTGTGCTCCAACAGGTGGACAAGGGGGACAGTGTCACTGATGCATGCACTGTCACTGCTCACCATCCTTGTGACCTCCTCAAATGGTGACAGGACAGTGCATGCATCCCTGATCATGGCCCACTGGCGTGGGGAAAAAAAACAAGCTCCCCTGACCCTGTCCTGGTGCCATAGTTGCACAGGTATTCATTGATGGCCCTCTGCTGTGTGTGCAGCCGCTGCAGCATGGCCAACGTTGAGTTCCACCTGGTAGGCATGTCACAGATTAGGCGGTTCTTGGGCAGGTTAAATTCCTTTTGGAGGTCAGCCAGCCGAGCACTGGCATTATATGACCTGCGGAAATGCACACAGACTTTCCTGGCTTGCCTCTGGACATCCTGTGAGCCCGGGTACCTGCCCAAGAACCGCTGCACCACCAAGTTAAAGATGTGAGCCAAACAGGGCACATGGGTCAGTTGTCCCTGTTGGAGGGCAGGGAGGGGGTTGGTGCCATTGTCGCAAACCACCATGCCTGCCTTAAGCTGGCATGGTGTCAACCACCTCTGAACCTGCCCCTGCAGAGTTGACAGAATCTCTGCCCCAGTGTGGCTCCTGTTCCCCAAGCACACCAGCTCAAGCACCACATGGCATCTTTTGGCCTGCGTGCTTGCGTAGCCCCTTGAATGCCTACGGAGCACCGATGGTTCCGAAGTCAAATCAGCACAGGAAGAGGCCATGGAGGAAGAAGAAGAGGAGGGGGTGGAGGAGAGAGGTGTGGCAGAATCACCACTAGTAGTATTTTGGAGGCGTGGTGGCAGAACAACCTCCAACACTACTCCACCTTGTCCTGCATCCTTCCCAGCTGCCAGAAGAGTCAACCAGTGCGCGGTGAAAGATAGGTAACATTCCTGTCCATGCCTGCTGGACCATGAGTCAGCGGTAATATGCACCTTACCGCTGACCGTCCTGTCCGATAGAGAGCCGGAATCGCCTTCCATGAGAAAAAGTGGCATTTGGGAACCTGCCACTGAGGAACCACACATTCCACAAACTCACGGAAGGGGCAGAGTCTACCAACTGAAAAGGCAGCAGTTGAAGTGCTAGCAATTTAGCCAAGCTAGCATTCAACCACTGGACATGTGGATGGCTGGGAGGGAACTTCTTTCGGCGGTGCAGCAGCTGGGGCAGGGAAATTTGCCTGGTACAATCTGACGTCGGTGTACCGATAGCAGATTGCCCCCAAGTACTTGGCTGTGACACACCTAATTCTACACCTTCATTCCTCTCAGTGCAGGTCTCAGAGAGGACTGAAGGTATAGTGGGGTCGGAGATCCCAGCTGATGAGGAGCAAGGAGAGGTCCTCTTTGTTCTTTGGTGTGGGTCTTTTAGGTACGCTTGCCAACGAACTGCATGGCAGGTCAACATATGTCTGATCAAGCATGTGGTGCCCAAGCGGGAGATGTTTTGGCCATGTGAGATACGCTTGAGACATATGTTGCAAATAGCAGCGGTGGGATCTGATGCACTTGTCTCAAAAAAGGCCCACACCAAAGAACTTTTGGAATAACACGCAGAGACAGCAGCGCCCTCTGCGGTGTGATGCAGTCGGTGTGCTGCCCTTAAGCTGGCCCCTGGAGGGCATCCTGCCTTGTTGGTGATGTGCCTCCTCCTCCTCTCTCCTATCAGGCACCCACGTGGAGTCAGTGACCTCATCATTCCCTCCTTCCTCATCACTGGACCAAAGCTGGCAGTATGCTGCAGCAGGGGGAACATGACTGCCAGATTGCTGTCCTTCTTGGGCACCCCCTCTCTCTGGGCTCACGTTACTGCCTTGCTCTAGCTGGGTACCATTATCGGAGCCTTCAAAACGCTGGGTATCCTCCTGGAGCATGTACCCAACATTGTGTTCAAACAGTTTGGGGGACTCCTCAGGAGCACATGGTGGGGCTAGGGAAGGAGTGACTGATGCCATTGAGCCGAGGGAAGAGGCCGCTTTGGCAGCTGCTTTGCCAGACAAAGTACCCTGAGCCTGGGTGAGAGAGGATGAAGAGGATGAGGATGGCTTGGTCATCCACTCTACCAAGTCTTCGGCATGTTGCGGCTCAACATGGCCAGCTGCCAAAAAAAAGGACAAGCGTGTCCCACGGCCACGTGCTGATGAGGATGCACCGTCTCCATGACCAGCACTGTTGCCTCTAGACACAGAGCCTGCTTGCCCTCTTTTATTGGCTTGTGACTGTCTACCTCTCCTTGTTGGCCTTCCAGACATACTAATGGCCTGCAGTGAGATGTAGCTGCACAAAGCTGGGATGTATATATATACTGATACTGCAGCTAGCAGAATCAACTGCCTGCCTGTAGTATTATTAGTATGAGAACACCAGAAATTGTCTTCAGGTAGCTCAGGTAACTGTAAATACTGTAGCTGCCTGCCTGTGGTATTAATAGGAGCAGAACAACAGCAATTGTCTCCAGGTAGCTTTAGGTGCACACTGTGCAGAGGACGCACTACACTAACTGTAAATACTGTAGCTGCCTGCCTGTGGTATTAATAGGATCAGAAGAACACCACTAATTTTCTTCAGGTAGCTTTAGGTGCACACTGTGCAGAGGACACAGTGCACTAACTGTAAATACTGTAGCTGCCTGCCTGTGGTATTAATAGGAGCAGAACAACAGCAATTGTCTCCAGGTAGCTTTAGGTGCACACTGTGCAGAGGACGCACTACACTAACTGTAAATACTGTAGCTGCCTGCCTGTGGTATTAATAGGATCAGAAATACACCACTAATTTTCTTCAGGTAGCTTTAGGTGCACATTGTGCAGAGGACGCACTACACTAACTTGTAAATACTGCAGCTACCTGTGGTACTGTACTAATAGGATCAGAAGAACACCACTAATTTTCTTCAGGTAGCTTTAGGTGCACACTGTGCAGAGGATGCACTACACTAACTTGTAAATACTACAGCTGCCTGTGGTACTGTACTTATAGGATCAGAAGAACACCACTAATTTTCTTCAGGTAGCTTTAGGTGCACACTGTGCAGAGGACGCACTACACTAACTGTAAATACTGTAGCTAATAGGACTAATAGGATCAGGAGAAATAAAGTTAAAGGAATACTGTGCTGTGAACCTGCAACCTAGCAGCCAGCACAGCTTGTAGACAAAAAGCAAAAACTGTGAATAAGTAAGTGCAGCGATAAGGTTGCAAAAAACATAAATAAATCAAATAAACAGAGATTCATACATGGTGAAATGTGAATCAACCAAAGAAAAAGTGAAATTTCTGAAAAAATACAGGTATGGTGAAAAATGTGCTAGTATGGTGGCTTTACCATAAATCAGGCGAGAGATAGAAATTAGGGTGTTAATATTAAACAGTAACACATCAAATAAACAAGGATTAACACATAATGAACGTGAGTCCAAACTCAGAAAAAATTTGAATAATTTCTGAAAAATGTGCTAGTATAATAATGTGCTAGTATAACAACTGCACAATAAACAAAGTCCAAAAAACGAAAATGGTGATTTATAAGTCCAAAAAAATCCAATTAGATGTGCAGTCCCGTTAAAATAGAAACATAAGAAAAAAATTGTGGTATAATGAAAAATTTAGGTGCAAACAGTGCAAATGGTGATTTATAAGTCCAAAAAAATCCAATTAGATGTGCAGTCCCGTTAAAAAAGAAACATAAGAAAAAAATGCTGGTATAATGAAAAATGTGCTAGTATGGTGACTATACCATAAATAAGGTGAGAGATAGAAATGGGGGTGTCAATATTGAACAGAAACACATCAAATAAACAAGGATGAACACATAATGAATGTGAGTTCAAACTCAGAAAAAATGAGAATAATTTCTGAAAAATCTGCTAGTATAATAATGTGCTAGTATAACTGCACAATAAACAAAGTTCAAAAAACAGAAATGGTGAATGGTAAAGTCCAAAGAAATCCAATTAGATGTGCAGTCCCGTTAGACATATGGGGGATTCCAATCACCGGTATGAACTGTGAAGGAAAAAACAGAATTACCACCACCATAAACAGGGGGAGGCTTACCAGATCTTATTGACTTTTGACTGGGCTTACACCACCCAGGCAGGTCATAGTGCATGCTTGGCCAATCATCAGCCAGCAATGCACTGCGATGCCACAGTGAATTATGGGCCGTGACGCGCCACTTGAATTTGGCGCGAACGACCTATATCGTTCGGAATTCGGCGAACGACCGAACAGGCAATGTTCGAGTCGAACATTCGTTTGATTCGAACACGAAACTCATCCCTAATTATTACACTGATCAGAGCTAAAAATAGCCACTGATTACTGTGTAAATCAGTGGTCATCAACCCTGTCCTCAGGGCCCACTAACAGGCCAGGTTGTATGTATTACCTTGGGGAGATGCAGACTAGAATACTGCAATCACTGAGTAGTAAATGATATCACCTGTGATGTATTTCCGTTATCTTGTAAACCTGGCCTGTTAGTGGGCCCTGAGGGCAGAGTTGATGACCACTGGTGTAAATGTCACTGGCAGGGAAGGAGTTAACACTAGGGGGTGATCAAGGGGTTAAGTGTTCCCTAAGGAGGTGTTTCTAACTGTGGGGGGAGTGGACTGACTGGGAGTAGTGAGAGATTGCTGTTCCTGATCACTAGGACACACAGGAGACAATTGTTTCCTATGTGTCCCATTCACACTGCGCTGCAATGTGCCGCAATAATTGCATTTTATTTCAGCGTACCGGACAGAATTGCATGGCACTGTAAGGCAGTGCCATGAATGAAGTCTACATTTTGTATACTTCAAATAAAGTTTGTACAAAACTAAAAAAAAAAGGGAGCCGTGTGATGAGCTGAATTGCGCACCACATCGCCCCTTACTGCAGACAGGAACAGGTAGCTGCCGGAGCTGCAAAGGGCACCGGCACCTGGGCATTTTAGTGTAAACTCTGCCTTAAATCAGTAGAAAACCCACAGCTGCTGGAAAAAAAAATTCCCTGTAAAGCAATGGCACATTATGAAAAACTTACCTTAAAATGAAGCCCTCCAGTGCCACAATGTCACCGCTCAAAGGGCTGACACCTTCCCTCGTCTTCCTTCCGGGTTTGCGACCTCCGGCTACATGGGTGATCGGGGGCGCGATGACATCACTCCCGTGTATACGCACAGGAGCCAGCTCTTTTCAGCACGGGCTCTCAAGGTCTGGCACTGTAAGCTGGACCTTCAGAGCGCATGCGCCGGTGATGTCACCGGCTGCATGCACTCTGAATATCTCCTAAACTGTGCAAGTTTAGGAGATATTCACAGTACCTACAGGTGAGCCTTATTATAGGCTTACTTGTAGGTACAAGTGGTGTAACAGAGATTACTACCACTTTAAGTATATCTAAATATTTTTGTATTTATTGAACAGATATAACAAAACATTTCCAATTGTATATTTAACAGACCCAAAGGAAACAAGTAAGAATTGTAATTTTTAAGGTTCATATATACTTTAGGTCAGTTTCCAAAAAAGTTAAATTTTCATTTAAAGTTATTATTAATGCAAGTGTTGGTCCAATATGTAATACGTAAGTGGTATTTATTCCATTCTTATTGAAACCTGAAGCACAAATATCAAAAGATGTTAAAGTAGATTGATGGTAATCACAGGCAAGGTGAATTTTTTCTGTAACTCCAAACACTGTGAAATAATCTTGACAGATTAGCAATACAACGCTGCTTTACATTATGTAATGGCAGTTAGATAACCATAACCGAGGAACTACACTAAACACGATGTGTTATGAAACCATGGAAACTAAACCATTGTATTTTAAGCTTTCCAACGTCTCTTCGTGAAATTTGCTTCAATGTTTACAATCTATATGCATGAAATAATTACGAATCCTTTTAGAGGTATTCTGTATTAGCAGTGAAGTGGTTGATAGCTGGCACAGATAAAGCTCTTATGTGGAACATTGCACAAATACAGCATGCAGATATAAAGCAGTTGTATTTTACTGATCCACCATGAATATGCCTGTCTGGAATGTCAGTTATGTATGCGGCTTCAAAAGAATTAGTGGGACCCCAGGCCATAATTATTCTAGAAAACAATAGATAGTCGTAACAACTATAATATGCAGTGCTTTGTTCATAGGATTGTATTCTCCCACTTTCACCCATTTTCCACTGAATAGCAATAATCCCAAATATTTTATCTACTTCTTTCAACTTGCAGTACAACAAAAGAACAGCAATAGTAAGCTTTGATTTGTGTAAGATCCATTTGTACTAAAAAAGACAAAATGTACTTTGCCTCAGTTTCACTGTGAATGACATGTGAACATTTAGTCTGCAGTGCAAGTAATCTGAAAGGTTGAAACTTTTTGCATTTTTTCTTAACTCATCTCCGTCTCCGCTGATAACAAAATGAAAATAAATCAGGCATGTCAAACTGGTAGCCTGCGATGCTCTCACTAATTATCTGTGGCCCTCACTAGTTTAAAGCAGAGTTCCACCCTTTCTTACACCCACGGCTCTACTTGTAGCCGACACCTCTGCCTGTAATCTTTGGCTATTGTTTTTTTTTTGTTTGTTTGTTTAGTTACCTTTTTTTATTTAAAACTCCCTCCACTTTCGGCCCTAGTTGCTGCAGCAATGTATGTCATATCCTGACTCCCATTGACTCCTGGGATTGATGACACTGATATCCCAGGAGTCAATGGGAGTGAAGATATGATAGGCATCCTCCGCTGCTATCGTGTTATTTCTGCTATCAACAGGTGCATGCTGGGTAGTCAGCTGCACCAAATACTGGAAACAAGTACAAGTGGGGTTCAAATGCCCACAGTACCAATGACCGCTGTTTGCATATCAGGAACACAGTGAGTAAACAAAGATTTATAAGCCACATCAATGATCACCCTGATAACAGTTTAGACTTTCGGTTGTACTAGTAAAGAGAATAATGGGGTTGCTTTCTTTAAAAAAATTGACATGGAGCCCTTGAACTAACTCTGCTTTAAGAATGTAGCGTTGGTAGATTTTTAATCTACCGCTGATAAGTAAATCTTGTGGGTTACTTGTTAGGTGAAGTTAGATTTGCCTCTGTTCCAGCTTGGCTGAATTGCGTGTAGTTCCACACTGTGGCGGTGGGTGTCATTGTCACCATGGGCTGGTGTTGGAAAGGCAACCTGTTGAAGCGTATGAGTGCTCCTCTGTCCCGGAGACAACCGAGTTGCATTCTGGGAGAGGGTATTTATGGGACAGACGCCATGTTTAGGGGTTCGTTTTCAGCCACCTGCTGGCCCACCTGAGCGACAGGTATGCGTTAAGAGTACCACCTCGTGGTCCGCCGTTGCGGAGGCCCACATCGCTGCGGCGTGTGGGTGGGCCCAGAAGCCTGTCTGGGGCCTACCACAGCAGCAGAGGAATGGTCCTGAGCTGTCTGTCCTGAGTGAAGAAGCTGGACAACCGAGGAGATCCCAGGGGAGGACCAGTCATGGAAGGATCATGCATAGTGCTGGTCTGGAGAGGGGCCTGGTGACTCGGTTGGAGAACGTATCCTGAAGTAGTCCTACTGCATAGTACTGCCGGGTTGGCTCAAAGGTTCAAGTACTGTGTCTGACATTCATCGCAAACCAATACATCCTGTGGCAGAGGATCATACGGGTTTTATCCCAAACAAGTCTGTGGCAGAGACTTTTGTTCGTGCTAAGTACTGGCTGCTAGGCAAGTGAGAGAGGCCTATCCAGGCGGGCAAAGACTGAATCCTACAAGGGGAGTGCATTCAACTACAAGTGTTCAATTCCAAAGACTGTTCTAAATAATACTAAGGAAAGGTATTTGAGCTTCCCTGCAATTTTCCTTCTGCCTCTTTCCTGCTACTTCCTTTATTACTTGTTCATTAAAGCATTGGAAAATATACTCAATGCATCCCTAGCTGTTCTCCAGTTAAAGCAGATCTTCTTCTAACTATAACGAAGGCCAGCGACAGTACTAAAACAGTTTTTCACAACATATCGGTGGGCGAACATTTCAACATTTGCTTAAAGTGGATCTTCACTGCATCTGAGCCCCAAAAACACTATTAAATTCATTTTTAATATCTAAAGCAAACTCCCTCATCCATTCATGTCTCCATTCTTTATTTTGTTGAAAAACTAAAACTTTGAAAAACACCCCCTAGCATTTCTGGCCATGCCCATCTTGAGTAAGGGCAAATTATTAATATAGCATTTACTTCCTGGAATCCATCTGCTCTTAGCTCAGATGGGGAGAGCGAAGCTCCACTTTAACATGTTACTCTACCTGTAAATGTACAGCTAAATACTTCAGTAAATACTTTGTGCCCCCTTTTTCTGTGATTAAACATTGTAATTTGTTTTTGCAGTGAAGGAGCTTTAAACAAGCCCTTACTGACCTCTCTAGCTGTTTGTACTGAGAAGTTATTCATTCTCAAAGATTCTTAAAGATTACAGCAGAAGCTCTAAAGTCAATGATTCAGTCAGTTTCAGGTTAGAAACAAATTTTGTGTGTTTACATTACAGGGCTGACAGTCTGGCAATATTCTGATGCAAAAAAAAAAAAAAAAATAGCAAAGATTTCACTGTCACTGTGAACTTTGAAATGGATTTCTACACAGTGTCTGCTGCAGATGTGCATTAGTGCTTGTTTTAAATTGTTTTTACTGCTTGTTAAGGACCTGTAAATATCTAATTGTGATTAGTCTGGGTATAGGTTTATTTTACTTTCTGTAGTGCCATAATCTTTTTCCAGAATTAGATAGGATCAACCTGAAGAATAACGTGCCCCCTGGACATATAGTCACCCTAGTTTGAGAATTTTCTGATTTTGACATGCATGAATTAGATGGTACCAATAACACTGCCCAAAAGGCAGTAATAGTTTTTGTTGGTGAAATAGCTGATCATGTTAGTGTGTCATCCCCAAGGGTCTTGTTGGCAACACAAGCTTTCAGGACCTTGAAAAGCTTTTAGTTTGGTTATGAGTAGATATTAGTGAAAGTTATATTGCCTAAGGGATTTCAATTGTATGATCTCCCTGTGGGGTTTCCCCCTGCCAAAAAGCTGCATCTTCCTGTTGCACTTTCCACAATGTTACCTAAAGTAGAAGAGAAGGCAATTTTTCTCACATGTGCATCTGCATGTCTCTCACTCTCTGCCCAGGGCTGGATTTAAAATAAGGCACAGTAAACTGATGCCTTTAGGTGGCAGAGGAAAAGTAGCAGCATTTCCCTGTCTAGTTATGGTTCACACAATTTTTGCATCATCAGTAGGATTAACCTACAGTGGGGACGGAAAGTATTCAGACCCCCTTACATTTTTCACTCTTTGTTATATTGCAGCCATTTGCTAAAATCATTTTCAAGTTCATTTTTTCCTCATTAATGTACACACAGCACCCCATAGTGACAGAAAAACACAGAATTGTTAACATTTTTGCAGTTTTATTAAAAAAGAAAAACTGAAATATCACATGGTCCTAAGTATTCAGACCCTTTGCTGTGACACTCATATATTTAACTCAGGTGCTGTCCATTTCTTCTGATCATCCTTGAGATGGTTCTACACCTCCATTTGAGTCCAGCTGTCTTTGATTATACTGAATGGACTTGATTAGGAAAGCCATACACCTGTCTATATAAGACCTTACAGCTCACAGTGCATGTCAGAGCAAATGAGAATCATGAGGTCAAAGGAACTGCCTGAACAGCTCAGAGACAGAATTGTGGCAAGGCACAGATCTGGCCAAGGTTACAAAAAAATTTCTACTGCACTTAAGGTTCCTAGGAGCACAGTGGCCTCCATAATCTTTAAATGGAAGATGTTTGGGAAGACCAGAACCCTTCCTAGAGCTGGCTGTCCGGCCAAACTGAGCTATCGGGGGAGAAGAGCCTTGGTGAGAGAGGTAAAGAAGATCCCAAAGATCACTGTGGCTGAGCTCCAGAGATGCAGTCGGGAGATGGGAGAAAGTTGTAGAAAGTCAACCATCACTGCAGCCTTCCACCAGTCGGGGCTTTATGGCAGAGTGGCCTGACGGAAGCCTCTTCTCAGTGCAAGACACATGAAAGCCCGCATGGAGTTTGCTAAAAAACACCTGAAGGACTCCAAGATGGTGAGAAATAAGATTCTCTGGTCTGATGAGACCAAGATAGAACTTAATTTTTAATCTTAATTCTAAGCGGTATGTGTGGAGAAAACCAGGCACTGCTCATCACCTGTCCAATACAGTCCCAACAGTGAAGCATGGTGGCGGCAGCATCATGCTGTGGGGGTGTTTTTCAGCTGCAGGGACAGGACGACTGGTTGCAATTGAGGGAAAGATGAATGCGGCCAAGTACAGGGATATCCTGGATGAAAACCTTCTCCAGAGTGCTCAGGACCTCAGACTGGGCCGAAGGTTTACCTTCCAACAAGACAATGACCCTAAGCACACAGCTAAAATAAGGAAGGAGTGGCTTCACAACAACTCCGTGACTGTTCTTGAATGGCCCAGCCAGAGCCTTGACTTAAACACAATTGAGCATCTCTGGAGAGACCTAAAAATGGCTGTCCACCAACGTTTACCATCCAACCTGACAGAACTAGAGAGGATCTGCTAGGAGGAATGGCAGAGGATCCCCAAGGTCCAGATATGAAAAACTTGTATCTTTCCCAAAAAGACTCATGGCTGTATTAGATCAAAAGGGTGCTTCTACTAAATACTGAGCAAAGGGTCTGAATACTTAGGACCATGTGATATTTCAGTTTTTCTTTTTTAATAAATCTGCAAAAATGTCAACAATTCTGTGTTTTTCTGTCAATATGGGGTGCTGTGTGTACATTAATGAGGAAAAAAATGAACTTAAATGATTTTAGCAAATAGCTGCAATATAACAAAGAGTGAAAAATGTAAGGGGGTCTGAATACTTTCCGTCCCCACTGTAGAAATAGGATTTTTATAACAGCTTACCTGTAAAATCCTTTTCTTTTGAAGTAAATCACCGGACACGGAGCCATAATAGTTGCTATGTGGGTTATAGGCCACCTTCAGGTGCTGGACACTGGCACACCCTAAACAGGAAGTTGCCTCTCTATATAACCCCTCCCATACCGGGAGTACCACAGTTTTGTAGCAAAAAAGCAATACAAGTGTATACTAGAAAGATGGGCGGGACCTCTGTGTCCCGTGATGTACTTCAAAAGAAAAGGATTTTACAGGTAAGCTGTTATAAAAATCCTATTTTCTTTAATCGTACATCACGGGACACAGAGCCATAGTAGTTACTATGTGGGATGTCCCATAGCAATGCCTACTGAGGGGAGGGAGACACAACATAATTAGGGCAACATGAGACTAGAGGAGTTATACTGCTGCCTGCAGCACACTACGCCCAAAGACGATATCCTCGTGCCTTTTTACATTCACCTGATAGAATCTGGTAAATGTATGAATTGAAGACCAAGTTGCGGCCTTGCAGATTTGAGCCATGGAGGCTTAGTGATGCACTGCCCACAGAGCACTAACAGCCCTAGAGGAGTGCGTTTGGATTTGAGAGGGTGGAATCAACCTTTTTAAACCATAAGCTTGAACAATACCTTGTTGAATCCATTTAGAAATAGTAGATTTCGATACTGCCTGTCCTCTTTTATGACCTTCAGGCAATACAAACAAAACATCCGTTTTCCGAATCTGATCAGTCGCCTTTAAGTAGACTTTGACTGCTCTCGCCACATCAAGAGAATGTAGTGATTTTTCTTCCATAGAACAGGGTTCTGGAAAAAAAATGAAGGTAGAACACTATCCTGGTTTTAGATAAAAACCTGATACTACCTTGGGCAAAAAGTTAGGATGATGACGCAATACTACCTTATTCTTGTGAATAATAATAATATGGCTCTTTACAAGAAAGAGCAGCCAACTCTGATACCCTTCTTGCAGAAGATATGGTTACCAGAAAAACTAGTTTCCTTGTCAAATAAAGGACCAAGGGAATATGTCGTATCGGCTCAAAAAAAACTTGTTTTTGTAATGCCGACAGAACTAAATCCAAGTCCCAAGGGTTCAGGGGGGACCTAACCAGAGGATTAAGCCGCGTTACTCCCTGAATAAAGCTACGAACCAGAGAATGCGAAGCAAGTGGTCGTTGAAAAAATACAGATAAGGCCGAGACCTGTCCTTTGAAAGTACTCAAGTTCAGCTTTATTTCTAACCCCATCTGCAGAAGATCAAGGATTCTGCCTATGACCTATTTCCTGGGGTGCCAACCCCTGGTTTCATGCCAGGAGACCTTTGCTTTCCAGACTCCATAATATATGATTATGGAGGCAGGCTTCCTTGCAAGGTAGATACCACTGAACCTGGCAGCCCACGTTTCCTCAGAATGTGGGTCTCAATAGCCAAACCATTAAATTTAGCGTTTAAAAAGTAAGATGGAATATTGGACCTTGAGAGAGAAGGTCTGGACGTGGTGGTAGGGTCCATGGGACCCCTACCGCCAACCTTACAATCTCTGCATACCAAGATCTTCTGGGCCACACTGGGCCATAAGAATCACCAACTTCGATTCCTGCTTGATCCTGTGAAGAAGTCGTCGATGCAGGCAGAAAAGGAGGGGATGCATAAAACAGTAAAACTGATTTCACAGCAACACCAAAGCACCTGTTCCGCATGCTAATGGATTCTTTATTCTTAACACAAAGGTGACAATCTCTTTGTTAAACCTGGATCTACATCTGGAATCCCCCATTTTTGACCTATTGGCAGAAGATATCAGGGGGAAGGGACCATTCTCCCGGGAACAACTGCTGGTGACTCAAATAGACCGCCTGCCAATTTTCTATTCCTAGAATGAAAAACTGCCAATAGGCAAGGTACATTGTTTTCTGCCCAAGTTAGGACATGATTCACCTCTCTCTGGTCCGCACAACTTCTTGTGCCCCCTTGGTGATTGATATAGGCCACTGCTGTGGCATTGTCGGATTGGATCCTGACAGGACAGCTCCGAAAAGTAAATGTCCAGGCCCTCAGGACCAAGCGCTCTGCCCGAATCTGTAGAATGTTAATGGGCAAGGTAATTTCTGATCCGGACCACTTCTCTTGGACAGTTATCTCTTTCAGGACTGCTCCCCAACCTAACAAAGGTTGGTGTATGTTGTTACCACTTCCCAGGTAACTGTAGGAAGGATTTTTCCCTTTACAGTTTTTTGGTTATTAACCATAAACTGAGGCTCCGGCGCACCTTTGGAGTCAGACACATTGAAAAATCTAGAGCTTGAACCCTCTTGTTCCAAGCCGATAAGATACCGTTTTGCAGCTGTCTCGAATGAAACTGAGCATAAGGAACGGCCTCAAATGAAGCCACCATCTTTCCCTCATGCAAGCTGAAAAGAAGGATTCATCTTGCCTCGCCACTTTAATCAGTTCCTTTATGGCGCTGATCTTTGCCTGGGGCAAGAATATCCTTTTCTGGGTGTATCTATTAACAGACCGAAGTATTTTAATCTCCTTAATGGTTTTAAGGAAGATTTCTCTAGGTTGAGAATCCAACCTAGATATTCCAGGTAGTTGAATGTGGTGACCATACTTTGGTCTAAGCGGGCTACCGACTGGTCTATCAAGAGCCGATCGTCTAGGTAAACTATAATCATTATACCTTGTGCCCTTAGTCTGGCTAAAGGAGGAGCCAAAACCTTTGTAAACACTCAAGGTTCAGTAGCTAGACCGAAAGCAGAGCTACAAACTGAAAATGAAGATTTTCTACCTTAAAAAGTAAATATTTCTAGTGAGCAGGGAAATATTCCCGTGGAGGTATGCACCCTTGACGTCGATCGACATAAAAAGTTCTCCTCCTTCTAAGATGGAGAAAACTGATTGGATTGATTCCATGCGAAAAAGACTGGATATTCAGGAACCGGTTTAGATTTGGGTTTGACATCTCCATTCGATTTTGCCGTGAAAAAAGGTTTGATTAAAACCTCAACTCCACCTCTTTCATGTGGACCAGCATGACCACTCTTTGCTAAAGTATGGTCCAATGCTAGAAGAGAGACTTCTTTTTCTCTGGATTTTAGGAACGTTTGATCTGAGAAAACAAGGAGACAGGAACTCTTGAAACCCCAGATTGTACTCTAGAGCTATTGAAGAAGCCACCCATCTGTCTCAACATACTTTCTGCCAAACCCTTAAGAACTGCAGAATTCTTTCCCCCCTGAGCGAGAGGGGGCACCCCCTCATAAGGAGGCTTCAGTATCTTGTTTGTAGGTTTCTTTTGTCCCTGAGGATTACCTCTTGAACTTGACGGTGGAAGCCGTCGTGACTGCCTGGAGGCTGATGCCCCTAGCACTGGAGAAGGAGCTTGTTTAAATGAAATACATTTACTCCTTTTCTTAAATGGCAAAGGGGTACCTTTCCACTAGAAATTCTTTTGATGAATTATCCAAGATATCCCAAACAACTGCTCACCGCAAAAAGGAAAACCAGCCAGGAGTTTTTTTTTTTGTTTTTTTTTTTTATATGACGCTTCGGCTGACCAGTTTTTCAACCATAGTATTCTATACATATGTACCAGCCCAGCGAAAGGCGTGAGGCCTAAAGATAGAATCTCTCATAGCGTCTACTGCCAAAATAAATCTACTAGGAGCTTGCCAGAACCTGGGCCTGCTGAACAGGGATAACTTTGAGCACCTGTTTAAAACTGGTCTCTCAAGGATTTGACATGAACCAATTACTTGGGAAAAAAAGGGGGGGAGGGCTGAGCAAGGGGAAGGTGGGACTTTAAGTGAAACACGTGGCTGGAAGAACGTAATAAGGTGAACATAAGGAAATTTATTGAATACAAATCGGTACATAGATATAATAGCAGTATCAATGGTGATGATAACGTACATATATGACATGATGTAGTGTAGACATACAGGTAATACAAGGAGCAATAGTAATAGGTAAGCATGGTAAAAACAATTTGCGTAACAATAACATCTCATGATAAGACCACAATATGTTTCCTGGTTCACCACAAACAATATTATGTAAAACCATAATGCAAGATAATGCCTGCAGGGCCTATGGCCTTAATGAGCCTGCTAAGTTGGGTATGCTTGCAGCTGGTTAGTTCCATGAGGACTGAAACACAGACAGGGTGAAACAATCCAGGTCATACACATGCAGTTAGATCAGGTACAGATGCAGAGGCAGTAGGTAGAGTCAAGGTACAAGCCAGGGTCCATGCAGGTGGAGAGCAGGAGTAGTCAGAACAAGCCGGATCAATAATTGTAACAGAAACAGAGCAACAGGGAACAGGACAATCACAGGAATGCTGTAGACGAGACAGTTCTGATCCTGGGTGCTGATCCAGCTTAAATAGCCCATGTGGCAGTTATTCTATACATGCATTTGTCTTTGCAAAAAAATTGTGACAAAAAATTACAACTTCAAAAATTTGCCATGCCTCTTACTAAAAATTTTGAAAACTAACGAAGAAAGGGGATTTTTATGGTGCCACAACACAATCATTTTATAAAAACATAATTTTATTTCATTCCAAATTTTAAAACTTGGGGTATGCAGTCACTCCTCAAGAGGATATTTAAAAATAAAGGATTTTTTAAATGTATAAAACAAGCATATACAGATACTGTGTTAATCACAATTCTTGTTGCTCGTTATGTTTCGCTTTTCTGCTTCTTCAGGAGCTGGAAAGCATGTGTAACTATAAGAAAACAAATACAATCAATACAGAAAAGAGCAAACAATATTTTGCAGATATTTGCATATGCATATATTGATCAAATTTACCACCACATAGTACATATAATTTATACAAAAAAATAATAATAGATTTCATTAATCTCAATGAAAGTCTGAGCGCAACGCGAAAGGGCATACAGTAAATGAACACTCACCATCTGTATATACCACAATCACTTGAACATACACTGCTAAAAATTGGGCTTAAAGCCATAGGGATACCTCCCATCCACACCCCCACAAAAAGCCTCTAATACCTCAGATTGCTGTTTAGCATTCCTGGACTCATCAAAAATGTAAGGGAGAATGACACCATCCAGGTACATCCGCCCACATTAACTGGGCGATGTTGTCATCATATGTAGGCAGTTCGTAAAGGTAAGGTAATTTCTTTGGTGTTTGTTGATTATTAGATGGGACTCTGTGACCATTGCAAAGGATCTTATTGATTTACCTATGGCTTTAAGCCCATATATACTGATTTTAGTCCAAACTTATTTGGGTCCATATATATATTTTTTTTTTTTTTTTCCTATACATGCATTTTTCTATCTCACATAAACACTGGCTTTTGTGTGCTTTCCCTACAATTTATCATTGCCATCAGTGGTGGCTCTTCTTATACCAATTATAGGAACTTTTGTACCATTTTTAGTATTCTGTCAGCACAAGGCATTTTCACCAAGCAACAGGCTACCACAGCAGAAAGAGTGAGACAGCCCTGAGCATCAGTCAGGTCACATATATAAGGATTTGTGGATAGCTGAGAATAAAAATGACATCAGAAGACAGAAGGTGGAAATGCCACACACTGGAGCCCTGCCACTAAACAGAAAGGTGAAGATATGGCTTCAGCCTAAGTTCTTCCTGACTACACACCTCTGACATGTTTCACCCCACCTATGGGTCTTAATTATAGAGATCTCTATGATTATAGCTTGAGTATGGGGGGAGGGGCACTGTGAGCACCAGTCTAATGGCATGGAGGAGTTGAGGATCAGGTAAGTAGTTATTTTCTAAGTCCCTAGACCTTGTGTAAATGGGTATCACAATCAAGACTAAAAAACATAGCATCATCCAGACATGCAAAATCATATGAATGGTGGATTACAAGAATGTGGTTCATTATTCTTTGGAGTGAGACCAGGGCCTCGTGTAAACCTAAAAGGAGGACCATGTACTGGTACAGCCCAGTCACAATGACATGGTAAATTACATTAGTTCAGCCAGGTATTTCTGAAAACACCTCTTACATTTTGTGCAAGAACTCAAGAACTCTCTCACCTCTGGAGCCCAACCATGTTAGAAACCTAGGTGACACATATACATTATACACAATCCTACCACCTAATGCTTCACAAGACCAATACACAAAATAAATACTGAAGTGAATATAACTAATATATGTTAATCTCCTCAATATGCTCAGGTTGGAGGTTATGGGCTTTTCTCCACCTCCCTCTGTGTACATCAGAACGCTCTTTGCAAAAAAAAGCAGTGCATTAAACTACATGGGCCATTGTAGCTTCTCCCAGTCAGAATTTTCCCTTCTATGATGTTACCTCCCTCTGCATTCAATCCCTACCACAAGCAAGAGGCAGAAGGGCTTAGAAGGAAAAATACAAGATGGTGAGCTAAAGTTTAAGAATGCAAAATAAGAACCCCTAGAGGTCCCCAGGGGTCCTGCTGCAATCTACCCCTCAACTTCAGGCAATGCAATGCAAGGAAGCAGCTATGATAGTGCTGGTTGTGGCACTCTTTCCCCCACTGGCCCTTCCTTCCCGCCTATCCATCCCAAGTGCTTGTATTTGACATCACATGGGATGGACAAGAGAGGAGGGCCTGCGTGGGAACAGAGCTCCACTGCTCCCATGTAATGTGCCCTGCTCCCATGTAATGTTCCCTGCTGTCATGTTATATGCCCTGCTCTCATGTAATGTGCCTTGCCCCCATGTAATGTGCCTTGCCCCATGTAATCTGTACTGCTCCCATGTAATGTGCCCTGTTGTAATGTAATATGCCCTGCCCCCATGTAATGTGCCCTGCTGCCCTCCATGTAATGTGTTCTGCTGACCCCCATGTAGTTTGCCCTACCGCCCTTATGCATTTTGCCTGATTTCCTGCGCTCTGCCCTGCTGGCCCCCTATAACCTGCCCTGTTTCCCTCCCATACACTGCTTATCTCAATTTCAACCCAGAATTGAGCATAATTGCAGAAAGCAATTTTCACATTAAATGGGTACATTTTAATATTAATTCTATTATTTAATGCTATTTCTAAAAATAATTGCATTTATAGCAACAGCTCGCTAATGACACCAATGTTCTGTCAGCTGTAGATGTGAACATTATTTTGGCCAAGGGTTCCTTCAAGGTAAAAATGAAAAAAAACGGTGTTAGAAAAACTCATTGTTTTGTACACCTTGTCATCTTCTTTATAACTGGTAATATATGTTCTAGACTTGAGGTTTTTTGACATTTTTAGACAAGGACATCATATATTTATCCTGTTACCTCCAGTAATACATAGAAATTCAAAATAACTGTGCTGATTTTTAAAAATGAAGACAAAATGTGCTCTTAGCCATGCACATCAATCTCCATTCGTTTTCATCCTCTAACTTGCACTGTAGAAAGCATGGCAACCTTGGCACAGTCAAAAGTCACGTTTTATTTGCTGCAGTTGTTATAAATGATTTTCTCCTGTTTTCAAGCGCTAAAGCTTTCAAGGAAATGTGCTCTGATGACACAGGACTGACTTGGTGATCTCAACTTTTAGCACTGGATTTGTGGTTTCCTCAGGAACCATTTTCCTCAAAGCGTGTGGTGGAAAAATGACTCTGTGTCTTCTTTCTGGCATGGCAGCGACTCTCCCTGTGGCCTTGAACGTCTTAATGACGTATATAATAGTCAAAAATGGTAGATTCAGCTTTTTCTGATTTTTGTTGTTAGCGATCGTTTAATTTGGAAAGAGGAATTAATTTTTCCTGCAATTCAGATTTTTTTTACCTCTTTTCACACATTGAAGGATTTTAAGGAAGCAATACTGGACATAACAAATGACAACCCATAGCCAAAAGCTAGGTATGGAAAGCTTCCAAAGGTCATATATATGCAAGGAAGGTAATAATTTGACATGTACTAAAGAAGATGCCTTTCCAGTTGACTATGTTAACTATACAGAGCGCAAGTAAACAAGAAGCTTGCATTGCTTTCCCCGACTGAGCCTAATCCTCCTTCATTGGGTCTCACACGCTCCCCCTCTCAGACACTGCAGTGCTGTCCCAATCCAGAAAACAGTAAGCAGGACTAGGTGTGACCAAGTGTTGACTGACAAGCTACAGGCTTGTGAATCAGCAGGGACAGTGTTGAAAACCATGCCACCTACAACATTTTTTCATGCCACTGTAGTGCAAGAAGACACAGCTTACATGAGAATGGCAAATCTACTGTGAATTCAGGAGCAGTGCTTTATCTTAGTCGTCCCTCAAAGTCTCACTTGCAGGGGGCTAAGATAAAACAATGTGTATTTATAATTAAGTGCTGCAGCACATAGGGGGCCTTAGTTCTACCTTAATTTTCTGATGACAGTAAAAGAAGTAACTCTAAATTATTAAGAAACACGAGAACACTATTCTGAATTAACAGATCAAACTCAATAATGTTTTATTTTTTGAATATCTTATGTTCCTATTTAGCAGTCTGTTGACTAGCATCCAATGCCACATTATTAAATTATTATTATTATTATTATTATTATTAATAATAATAATATTCAGGATTTATATAGCACCAACAGTCTGCACAGTGCTTTACAAAATGGAGGGGGATAGTACAGTCGCAATACAAGGGGGACCACAGGGCCCTGCTCATTAGAACTTACAATAGAAAAGGAAGGGTCAAGTAACACAAAAGGCAGTTGAAATTAAAAGTACAGTTTTTTAGGTAGAGGCAGGATAGGCCTCTTTGAACAGATGGGCTGCAACTGAAGGTGGACAGAGTAGAAGAAAGTTGAACAGATTGGGGTAGAGCGTTCCGGAGAATGAGAGAGGCTCTTGAGAAGTCTTGGAGGAGAGTGTGGGAAGAGGTGCTCATAGGAGGAGCAGAAGCCAATGAGGGATTGGCAGAGAAGGGTAGCAGACACCAAACCACTGATAAGGTCTAAAGATCTATGAGTCTGGCATGAACATTCATGATAGACTGAATAGCCCATGTAAAGGTAGGACAATGAAGAGGTCAATCAAGTTCCTCCACCCCAAACTCGCTCATCCATGTCTTTATGGACCTTGCTTTGTGCACTGGTCCAAATCATTTGTTGGAGGGGAGATCATAGTTTGGGGTTGTTTTTCAGGAGTTGGGCTTGGCCCCTTGTTTCCAGTGAAGGAAACTATTAAGGCATCAGCATATCAAGACATTTTGGACAATTTCATGCTCCCAACTTTGTGGGAACAGTTTGGGGATGGCACCTTCCTGTTCCAACATGACTATGCACCAGTGCACTAAGCAAGGTCCATAAAGACATGGATGAGCGAGTTTGGGGTGGAGGAACTTGACTGACCTGCACAGAGTTCTTACTTCAACCTGATTGAACACCTTTGGGATGAATTAGAGAGGAGACTGCAAGCCAGGCCTTCTCATCCAACATCAGTGCCTGACCTCACAAATGTGCTTCTGGAAGAATGGCCACATTTTTCCAAAGACACACTCCTAAACTTTGTGGACAGCCTTCCCAGAAGAGTTGAAGTTGTTATACAGTAGCTGCAAAGGGTGGGCCTACTCAATATTGAACCCTACGGACTAAGACTGGGATGCTATTAAAATTCATGTGCATGAAAAGGCAGGCGTCACAATACTTTTGACAATATGGTGTATATTATATATAATTTCCCATTCTAAATGACAAACATTAGTATGTGTAGTGGATTTTTTATGAAATGTATTCTAACACAAAGTTTTCCAGTGCTGTTGTGTCATAAAGTTGTTCATCCATGCAAGCTGTCAAGATATTAACATATTTTATATGACTTGTGGGGAGCAGGCAACCACTTTAAAATTAAGGCTACTTAGGGATGCATGTGGTCTCATGCATCCAAAAATTACTTATTCTATTTAAAAAATATCTTACATTTCTGACTCATAAACCAGATTTATCAGTGCCTGGACCTGCAGGTGCTGCAGTGTGCCCTAAAGAGGATCTGCAATTAGTTTATTGCTTATTATAAGGTAACAAGCAGGAGACCATGTACAGGAAGGCTGCTTCAGCTTTTCTAATTTCTATTCATGTTGGGTAGATGACATCTTTAAATATATAAAAAGTCAATAAAAAATGTTATACCACACTAAAGCCAAAAGATGAAGAAAATAATAATAGGTGACAGCAGCGACTAACCATGTGATAAACATAGTAAATATAAAGTGGACAAAAAAAAAGTCACGCTACTTCATATGAAAAAAGTGAGAAAAATTGGAAAATGAAAATATCAAAGCAAAGTAACCCCATTCAAAAATATTGGTTGGATAATATAGTGAAAATCAATATCCACGAAATTGCACAAAAATAACAATCAAATATAATGACAATATATGTGGAAATAAAAATACAGTTCTAAAAAA
The DNA here is from genome assembly GCF_042186555.1 of Aquarana catesbeiana. Lineage (NCBI taxonomy): Eukaryota > Metazoa > Chordata > Amphibia > Anura > Ranidae > Aquarana > Aquarana catesbeiana. Next base: position 131,262,108 of record NC_133333.1, on the reverse strand, counting down.
TGTATTGAAAGTTAGACCACGTGCTGTACATATAGAAAACTCAAAGCGGGAAAATCCTTCAGGGGGGTTCCACCACCAAAAAACATGCAGATCCTCCTGTGACACCAATCACCCTATTAATGGTAATGCTTACCAGATGGCTTGGACCATCTATTTCTAGATTGGTCAAATGGGAGTACAGATAAACAAACCTCGGTAGTGTAACTTGAGCAACCAAGCCTCTAGAACCTCACATCAAGAGGTCCCGATCCGCCAAGATCAAAGGGCATGTATATATGGAAAGAAGCTCCAATAGTATAATAACGTATGAACTAGTTTATTGGTAAAGCCAAAAAGGTACATACAAAAGTTGAAAGAATCACAACGTTGTTAAAATAAGTTTGCCAGCCTATAAAACACCAATGTGACAAACTGGACACTGACACATTTTTTTACTGTTTGTCTGATGAATGAGGTGGATTGACCAGTCTTCATTGAAGAAGATTTTAACTCACTTTGTCCAAATTAACATTGGATATACAAAAAAAAAAAACAACAACACATAAAACATGAACTACCCTTTCGCAAATGCAAGCCTTTATAATTCTAGTGAAAGCTTCCAACTTATTTACAAATGTTTAAAACATAGAAAGGATCCTTTTGTTATCTAACACATGCAGGTATCAAAAAGTTCAGACATTTGCATCCAGGATAATTGACATTTTGTTTGTGATTATTCCTGATGCATGCATTCTGCAATTTATTTACAAAGGTGTCAAAATTGTAAATATTCCCATATTTATTTTCAAGTTTTCTGCACAAATTCCTTTAGAATCTCCATTAAAGGACACAGAACAGCAATAATTTTTTTCTAGTCAAGTCCATGTAAATCTGCATCCAACATCCTCTCCCCAGACTGACAATACTCCTGTCTAAAGGTGTCTCTGTTGCTCCCCCAGTGGAGTGGATTTATCCTTAAACTGGCCTTATTTTTTTCATGCAGCTAACAGATTCCTCTATCCAAACGAACAAGGTGGATTGAGGAATTTCCCCTACCAAAATGGTGCATTCTGACAGCAGCACCTTCTGCTGTCATGATATACTGATCAGTGGATGCAGCAGATCGGCTGTAGACGCTGATCATCAGAAAATTTTCCAACATGTTCCTTCTACAGAAGTCGTATAAAGCGGTTGTAAACCCCGCTTGGTCATTTTTACCTACAGGTAAGCCTATAATAGTGCTTACCTGTAGGTAAAATGAATATCTCCTAAATATGCACCATTTAGGAGATATTCACCCTGCATGCAGCCAGTGACATCACTGGCTGCATGCACTCTGAAGGTTGCGGCATACCTTGCTGGAACTTCAGAGCTTCGTGCACAAACCGAGGGCTCCCACGTGCATGTGCAGGAGTGACATTATCACGGCTCTGGCCAATCACATAGCTGGAGCACGCGAACCGGGAAGAAAGACAGGGGGAACATGTCAGCCCTCTCAGTGGTGGTTTCATTCCAAGGTGAGTATTTCATAATGTGCTAGTATGCAATGCATACTAGCACATTATGCCATTGCCTTGCAGGTTTTTTTTTAAACATCCGCTGTTTACAACCACTTTAAATAATTGACTACTGGTACGTAGGAGCCTACACACTAAACAAAATGTATGTGGTTCCTGCTGACTAGCTGCTGATTTCAATCAGTGTATAGCTAGCTTAAGGCAGGAATTGTGTTATTGGCTGGATCACCAGGTGCAAATAAAGGAAAAAAGCCTAAAAAAAAAGAAAACCCATGCAGCCACATTTAAGGATTGGTAAGCTGCAATATATTACATTTTTGTTTTTGGGTTTAATATCACTTTAATTTCAAGCAAAATGTGGGTCTTTCTGCAGACTTATTCTCTAATATGACCAGAGTGCCGTGAAACCTCACCAAGAAAAGATCAAAACCTGTTTTGACAGCTTGTCAGAGAGTGACCTGAGTGTGGTGTGCCTTTCCTGGATATGGAAACTTCAAAAAGGTAGAGTGACTACTGAATTTGTCACTGGCACAAAGCAGTGCTTAGGACAATATACACCTAGCTATGTAGCAAGTAAAAGAGGGTGACAAGAGTTTCATAAAAAAAACTCTCTTTATAACTCTGCAGGGCTTTAGAAATCTTCTGAACGCAGACATATATAACACTAATACCTGACCACCCAAGCCAAAGGTTAATCCATATGTAACCTTTACCAACGGTCTGTCTGAGTAACAGTCACATGAAAGTAGCAAGACATTGCACTGTGGCTCTGGTGCTGAGTCAGGGTCTGTGAGGGAGTAGAAAGGGGGGTTATTACCAAGCATCAAACGATGTGGTTACTTCGATCCTCTCTGTATAACATTTTACCTCCCAAAGCAGGAAAGGGAAAGGAAGGAAGCCAAAGGCACAAAATCTCTCCTAATTTGCCACTTAATATGGCAGTGATTTAGGACACACTTCGTGAGCTGTGAAAAACCTGGCTGATCCTACTCAGGGGCAGAAAAAAAGGAAGCAGAGTTCACGACACATCAAAGAGCTCATTGACCGTAAGCATCAAATCAAATGATGAAGATATATCTTAATTCCAGGATATTTGTGTTTCAGTGTTGTAGACACATTTTTTATATATTTGGCTTCCTTGGGTGCTTATAGCCTCCTGATTTTATGATTCATGATCATTTGAAACCTGTGACCTTTTCTCATGGTCAGTCTTGGGTTCCCATCAAAGTTTTTCGATGTACATCAGATTTCATTTAGATTACTTGTAACAACTCAAATAAGCCATGCAATCACCTTTTTCTTCCTTTTCCAAGGTGGAATATGGTTTTCTGCAGTGCCGCCTACTCAAACCCACCCACACATACATATAAAAATTTAAAGTCAGCAGCTACAAATACTGTACCTGTTGACTTTCAAGAAGCAGATACTCACCAACCCAAAAAGTCCAGAATTCTCTTTCCTGTAGATGATTCTTCTTGGTTCTTCCTGATTCTTTTTCGAACCTTCAGCACTGCTATCTTGGCTTTCGGGAGTCGACTGTCACTTCCTGATGACTCACAACTGGCTCCCCACTGTACACGTGCAAAATCGAGGGGCACAGAGAGAATGGTCCCGTAGCCTCTTGAGATGTGGGGGCATCATCTTAGTCTAGGCAAAGATCGAGGAAGTGGCAGCAGGTACGCTCAAAAGAGGTACTCCCTGAAAAAAAGCTGAAATTTAGTTAGAGGCTGGGGAAGGAAGAGATTGAGGGTAATTCTTGGTTGCAGTTGAAAGTCCATTTTCAGGTCATTGTAATATGTTCATCAGTCTGCATAGAAACACAATTCCTTTACTGATATGGAGAAGTATATCATACTGTATGTATAAAAAAACACTGTTCCTGTTTTATTACTACTGCCAACTTGATTTTTAAATTGGTACCAATTTTCTAACAAATATTGACAGATTTATGAACAAGCTAGTATTCCCTTATTTGAAATAACTCTTTATTTTGCCCTTGTTTACCAATTGTGAGCTATTCTGCAACTCATTTGGTGCAGAATCTGTGAACACAAATTGCTCAAGTCTGTCCTGCGAGCCCCAGTCATTCCCAATTGGGTGCCATCATCTTGCCTCCGGAAGCATTGATAAGATGAGGCCAGGCAGCCCACACATCAAAGAAACCTGTGCCCTTCCTGTGAAAGTCATGTATTGCTGCCCTCTGCATACAGTAAGAGCAAGGGGTTACAGATGGGGATGGGAGAATGCAGCTGCTGAAAAAATGAACAAATCACCAGGGCCAGATCGATTACACCCGAGAATCCTGAAAAAACGTACCCAGGTCATAACTAGACCATTATTCCCAATGTTTAACGACCGACTGCTTACAAACCAGAATGGTATCAGCAGACTGGCGGAAAACTAACATGCTACCAATAGTCAAAAAAAGGGAAGAAATACATACCAGGAAACTACAGGTCAGTCAATAGTTACATCAATACATCAATAGTTTGTAAAAGTGAGCTGTAATCTGGACAGAGGTAGGCCTGTGGATGTAGTGTATCTAGATTTCACCAAAGCGTTTGGCACGATACCCTAATAACGCTTAATTCATAAATTGAGATCTATTGGCATTGACAATAGTGAATGTACCTGGATAGAAAACTGGTTACAGGTGCATATGCAAAGGGTGGTGATAAATAGCATAGCTTCTGAATGGTCTGGAGTTGTGAGCAGGGTGCCCCAGGGCTCTGTCCTGGCACCTATTCAGTTTAACTTGTTCATAAATGATATAGAGGTTGGAATAAATAGTTAAATCTTGGTATTTGCTGATGATATGAAGCTAAGCAGAGAAATAGCTGCACAACATGATATTGAAACTGTACAAGAAGATTTTAACAAACTAGAGGGGTGGGCAAATGAGGTTTAATATTGATAAATGCAAAGTAATGCAGTTGGGGCTAAAAATATGATTGTAAACTACACACAGGTTGAGAAATCCTGGGGAATCAAGGATGGAAAAGAATATGGGGGTCCTAGTTGATGGCAGACTCAGCAATAGCATGCCAAGCTGCAGCAAGCAAAGCCAGCAGATTATTAGAAAGCATTAAAAAGGAGTTTTACTCAAGAGATAAGACTATAATTCTACCATTTTACAAAACTCTGGTCTGGTCACATCTTGTGTATGCCGTCTAGTTTTGGTCACCAAGCCTCAGGAAGTGTGTGCTAGAACTGGAGAGAGTCCTGAGAAGGGCAACAGACCTTATAAGGGGTCTGGAGGACCTCAGTTATGAGGAAAGGCTACACACATTAAGCTTATATTCCCAGGAGAAAGACGCTTAAGTGGAGATATGATCGCAATATATAAATATCTAAATGGTGATTCTAGCATAAGGAGAAAATTGTTCAGTCCCAGGTCAGTCAAGAGGTCACTTTGGACGAGAAGCGGTTTAACCTTAAAGTGATATTAAAGTCTTATTTTTTTCCTTTAATAATAACAAATAAGTTTTACTTCCTGCTCTGTGCAGTGGTTTTGCACAGAGCAGCCCAGATCCTCCTCTTCTCGGGCCCCACGCCGGCACTCCTGGCCCCTCCCTCCTGCCGAGTGCCCCCCCAACAAGCAGCTTGCTATGGTGGCACCTGAGCCGAGCCACTGACATGGAGCAGCGACTCAGCCCCATCACCTTTCTCTCCTGCCTCCAGCTGAAACTCTCATGCAACACTGCTGGATCGAGATGGAGCTCAGATAAGTATTAGAGGGGCCAAGGGGGGGCTGCTGCACAGAATGCATTAAGATAAAAAACCTTCTGACTTTAGAACCACTTTAAACTGCGTAAGGGGTTCTTTACTGTTGGAATGGTAAAGTTGTGGAACTCCCTTCCACAATTGGTGGTGTCAATGATTTAAAAAAAAACTAGTAAATAGGCATCTTAGTTTAACCAATAAACAGAGATATGGAAAGAGCTAGAGACATAAATGCATACACACGCACACAGGGTGAAATGGATGGACTGATGTCTTTATTCAACCTTACCAACTGTGTAACTATATTATTTGCAAAAAGTCAATCTGTATTTCAATAGTGCTATTTAGTCTACTTAGGCTGTACCAGTTATGGAAAGAAGGTGTGTGCTTGAAACAACTGATGCAGCATATGCAGAATATTCCACTATGATGAATATTCCACTATGTCTACATGTTTGTGAAATGGAAAGGTACACTTTAAGAAAACCTTTGCTTAGAAAAAGATAGTAGCTGCCACTGCTAACCTTTTGTTTCTGGAAATACAAGTTGCCTGGAAATGCTGATCCAATGACTCCAAGTTATGCAAATTAGTACTGCATTTTCAAAGATTAACAATGGCAGCCTATATACTTCTATAATGATGGGGGAATTCAGCTATAGTATAGTTTGATTGCTGATTTACTAAAGGAGTTAAAAATATTTACTCAATAATCCAGTCATTTTAAAAGAAAATTCTTCTTTATTTATTCATCTGCATGACTGGGTATTCAAAATAAAAAGAGCTTCAATTTATTGAGTGAATAGTCTTGACTCCTTTGGTAAATCAGTCTAATGCCCCGTACACACGGTCGGATTTTCCGATGGAAAATGTCCGATCGGAGCGTGTTGTCGGAAATTCCGACCGTGTGTAGGCTCCATCGGACATTTTCCATCGGATTTTCCGACACACAAAGTTGGAGAGCAGGAGATAAAATTTTCCGACAACAAAATCCGTTGTCGGAAATTCCGATCGTGTGTACACAAATCCGACGGACAAAGTGCCACGCATGCTCAGAATAAATAAAGAGATGAAAGCTATTGGCCACTGTCCCGTTTATAGTCCCGACGTACGTGTTTTACGTCACCGCGTTTAAAACGATCGGATTTTCCGACAACTTTGTGTGACCGTGTGTATGCAAGACAAGTTTGAGCCAATATCCGTCGGAAAAAATCCTAGGATTTTGTTGTCGGAATGTCCGAACAAAGTCCGACCGTGTGTACGCCCTATTACTGTTTCAGAACATTTGTTACTCTTATAACGCCCTTAGATTCTAAGCTCCTTGAGGGCAGGAACTGATGTGAATGTACAATATACAATGGGGAAAATATTTATTTGATCCCCTGCAGACTTTGTAAGTTTGCCCGCTTACGAAGAAATGAAGGGCCTATAATTTTTATCATAGGTGTATTAACAATGGTGATAACAATTATAGACCCTTCACTTTTTTGTAAGTGGGCAAACTTAAAAAATCTGCAGGGGATTAAATAATTATTTTTCCCACTGTATAAGGTTTTGCATACCTGAAATAATAATAATAATATCAACTCCATTTGTCAAATCAAAACAACAAGCTTGTCCTATTAAATTCAACCAAGGAAAATTACAGCATGTACAGTATCTCACAAAAGTGAGTACACCCCTCACATTTTTGTAAATATTTTATTATATCTTTTCATGTGACAACGCTGAAGAAATGACACTTTGCTACAATTTAAAGTAGTGAGTGTACAGCTTGTATAACAGTGTAAATTTGCTGTCCCTTCAAAATAACTCAACACACAGCCAATAATGTTTAAACCACTGGCAACAAAAGTGAGTACACCCCTAAGTGAAAATGTCCAAATTTGGCCTAATTAGCTATTTTCCCTCCCTGGTGTTATGTGACTCATTAGTGTTACAATGTCTCAGGTATGAATGGGTGTTTTAAATTTGGTGTTATCGCTCTCACTCTCTCATACTGGTCACTGGAAGTTCAACATGGCACCTCATGGCAAAGAACTCTCTGAGGGTCTGAAAAAAAGAAATATTGCTCTACATAAAGATGGCCTAGGCTATAAGAAGATTGCCAAGAGCAAATTTAGAGATACTGTATATTCATATCACTCTCATGTAACCCCCTGCACAGTTGTATGGCATTAACACACTCTTCTCTCCATGCTGTTCCTCTCTGCTGCCACTTGAGCACTGGTGCAAAGCTGCACTCTGGAAGATGGAGGACTAGCACTAAAAGCCAATCACGCTCTCTACAGTACACATGTGCTGATGGTGAAAATTCCACACGGGGACCGAACCAAGACATAACCTCATTAGAATACTGCATCTCCATAACCCAACCATAAGCCTTTGGCATTTTCTTGGTCATGCTGTTGGTAAAGGTTAAAAGACCTGGCTATGTTGTCTGCTAGGGGTGTCTGGATCACATTTCTGCTTGGTGGATCCTGGTTACATGTGACCATATTATGAAGAAAGGTTGAGAATTGTGGAAACACAAAATAAAAGACAAAAGTGTAGTGCTTCTTTTAAGAAACGAATGCTAGTTTGTTGGCATTGGCAACTGGCAGAGATTTGCTTTAAACATCTCCTAAGCATCCAGGCTCAGTGCACAGAATCCCTGCTGTCCCTACCATAGAAGTGTCAAGTGTAAACATCACATGCTGCTGTATGCAGCGGAGCCCAGTACTTCAGAAATCTACTGCTTTAGTGCTTAAGAAACCTCTTACATTTTAAGCATATATATTGGTAGTGTGTTCGTGTGGGAGGACTAAAGATAGTTTATCCATTCACTACACAGAAAAATATGTGCTTAAAGCAGAACTAAACTCTCTCAATTAACATTAATTATTTTATTCTTTATGCTGCTAGTAGATAGATAGGGAGGTATATCATATTTTCTTGATTTAGCTGTTTTTTTTCTAATTTCTGCAGTTTCTTCCTGCTTTCTGAACTAGGCCAAAATTATGTCCTACATCCCAAGTGTCTTTATGGGCATTTTTTTTTCCATCTGGAGGAGGTGAAGAGGGGCTTTCTGTCCTTACTAAAGATGATCACATCTAGAAATGCTTACAACCAGGGGACTGAAGTTAAAAAAGATATATTACAGAGGTCTAATGAGCTGAATGCTGTCCAGAGGAAGCTAGATTGCAGTTGCTAAGAACTACTGTATTTGTGTCACTTGCTAAAGCACCAACCAGCCAGGAAAAGGGTGACATGACAAAGGTGACAGATACACTGGTAGTAAAGGGTTGTTATGCTTGGCTCCTTCACTAGCAGCTGGTTACTTACATACTGGGACCGGATCTGCAGCACAGAGTATCTAAACTGCCAGCCTGGAATCACAGAAGACAGATATACAGTATAGAGGGGCCCTGGGAAGGAGAACAAGCATAGAGCTATGGAGAAGTGTATTTCCTGTGCCCAATAGCAACATCAAGAATATTGTCACTGGCAGTGAGGTGACAGGACTGCTGAGTTGGTGGATACTGGTACATGCTACACCATACCAGCTCAGAAATGCTGCACACCAGGAGGAAGTAGTGTTCTCTAACCGAAGTAGTGTTCTAGGTGCTTGGTGTTAACAGTATAAAAAGTATGGCCATGTATTACAGTTGTGCAAGTGCTGCCAGCTTCTAAGTTTAGCATATCGCTTTACTGTTGACTTTCACATGACAATGGCACGCTGCCTAGGTTAGGCATTGGCGAGTGTATTTTCACAGTGTCCCCAGCCTTAAGCCGTGCCTACAACATGGCAGGTGGAACCAAAAAACTCAGTAATCCCTTCCTACACGCTGATGCTCGCCGACACTTCTAGGTGTTTGCATATTTGGTACTGACCCCCCCCCTCCTGCTATGTTACTGTGTCCTATAGTATTGTAGTGGCCCAACAGAAACAAACACATCATCTAACAAAAAGATATCACTCATTGTATGCCGGAAAGGTAAATATTAAATCTTTTTTTTAATAAGCTGACTGTCTTTCAGGTTATTTTTACCATAGCAATAGAATCCTTTTAACGGGTGACCCCATGTTTATGTACTTTTTACACAACTTGTAAACCGTGTTATTTTGCTCCATTATGCTGCACATTCTTCTTCTTCCACAGTCCACCAAAAAGTAGGAAAAAAAGTGTTGTTTCAAGAATGTTCAGATTTTACTTCTTGTCATGAGGAAGAAAGTACAATTAATGTAATGCCATAGCTATGACAACATTTCACTACAGATGTGATCATTTCCATTAAGGCACAATATAGACACTTCTAAAGCATACCCATTAAAAATAAAACAATTTGAAAAAGTTTATTAGTTGCTATACTTACCGACTTGCTATACAAAAGCAAATGTGTTGCAAATGTAAAGTTACCTTAGATAATTATATTAACAATGACGCTATAATTTGAATGAAGGCGATTGCTGAATAAGTACACCCAAATTTAAAAAAAGAAAACAAATAGTAAAGAATTTTTAGTGCCCAGACTAGCCATCAGGTGATCTCTGGACATTTTTACAAAGAAATGCTTGCTCTTGCCAAACCAAGCCTCCCTTCTTTTCCCTTGTGTGTCCAGTAAGTAAAATTAGAAGGCATCCATTTTTTCCACACCAACAGAGTTTCAGCCTTTGCAGCCCCTCTTCACAACCTTCCACCACACTCTTTTCCATGAATTCAGTATCCCAGCCTGTGCTCCCCATCCCATACATGCCTAGATCTTCAACCTGAAGCCCCATCCCTCAACTATGCATGTCTGCTAAGACCATATAAGAACCACTAAACCACTTAGGAATTGTTAGAAAAGTCTGCTGACCACAGTTTGAGCAGGCAGAGGAATATAATATGAGCTATTTGGAGCTTTGACAATAACACTGACTTGAGCATCTGTGCCAGTATTACCAGATTGTTTTGTTTTTGCTTTTTTGGCTCATGGAAGTCTCATGGTTGGCTTATGGTTGGCTTATAGCAGTCACACGACTGGCTCATGCTCAATGCAGTCAAAAGATGTAGCAACTAAAGAAGGAGGAAGCTGGAAGTGTTTCTGTTGATTTGCCTTGGCCAGGTGTAGCTCCCACCACACGTGGGTTCCGCAGAGGGGTGAATAGGACAGCTCTGAAGGAAAGGCAGAAGAGCTACAACATGCTGGAAAAGGGAGAATGTTGTTGTGGAACAGGGGCACAGAGGACAGCGCAGAGAAACCATCAAAATCTTGTGACACTGCCTTCTATTTGAGAAGCCTGCATGAGGAGGGAGGGAGTATGATATTAGATAAGTTCAGTGGGGCGGGACAAAATGGGTAAGGAAACTATTAGAAATGGCTGGTGTCAAACACAAAGAAGAGCAGTAATGTTAACCTCACAGTCATGTAACAGTGTTAGGATGTAGTGATTGGCTGCTAGTCTGGAGCATTGAAGAGTTCCCACATACCTGAGATAACTGAATATTTTCACCACTGAAGCAGTGGAAATAGTCCCCGAAGTGTCTCTTTAAGTCACAATGGCTAGGCCCGGCCACAGGCACTAGTCACAGGCAGTGTCTGACCCTGATGGCCAGTGATGATGTGGGTTCCAGGGCTGACACAGGGCTGACACACTCAAAAGCAAGGACCCCCTGGACTACTTGTTCTCTAAATGTACTACTGGCTGGAGCTGGCCCAATATGTGCTTGAGGTGCTGACCTGCCCTGTTGCAAGTGCCATATTAGAGAGGACCCCTTCAAGGTAGGGGGCAGATTTTTAATTGAGAGGGGCATCCACCTGTGTCTAGACAGCATGCCCTAGTTTATTTTATCAAAATTAATCAGGCATGATTACAGAGGACTACCAAACACCTACTGTAGAAACCACAGATTAAAATACATTTTTAAAGAAAAGGCCAAAGACGTTTTCCTCTTGTTCTTGCTCCTGCTGCCAACATTGCCACTATCTGGCACTTCTCTTTTCTTTGCCAAAAACAATGAAACCCCTGAAATCCAAAAAAGTCCGACACTCTAATTTTTTGTAAGACACGTTGTTGTGACTTCTGTCTCCACATTTAGCTCTGTTTCCCTGCTGCCAAACTGCCCTCATGCTTTACAATTTTAAACACCTGTATGAGAGTCAATGCTATAATTTTTGTGTAGGAAAGCATCTGCCTTTTGTCCCAACATTTGAAGACATTCTAGTTGCTGATGGAGCTGTCCTGCCACTGTACACCATTTTACACACCAGTCTCTAAAAGGCTACACTCTTGTTCAAGCTGCGATGTCCTGTTGCTCTCTGTACAATTTTTTTCATACCTGTATTTGATAGTTAATAATTACATTTTTAGTAGCAAAACTTCTGGCTTGTGTCCCACATTTGGGAATGTTCTAGATAATAATAAACTGTCCTGCAGCTGTACAATTTTTTGCAAAAAAATATATGAGAACTGGTGCTATTTTTTATCGTACATCACAGGACACAGAGCCATAGTAGTTACTATGTGGATTATAGGCCACCTTCAGGTGATGGACACTGGCACACCCTAATGCCGTGTACACACGACTGGACTTTTTGACAGCAAAGGTCCGACGGAACAAATCAGACCTTTGCTGTCAAAAAAAGAGACGGACTTTAGAAATAGAACATGTTTCAAATCTTTCCGACGGACTCGAGTCCGGTCGAAAAACCTGTTCGTCTGTATGCTAGTCCGACGGACCAACGACGACGCAAGGGCAGCTATTGGCTACTGGCTATGAACCTCCTTATTCTAGTCATACGTCATCACGTTCAAATCAGTCGGACTTTGGTGTGATCGTGTGTAGGCAAGTCCGTTACGTCGGAACTCTGTCGAAAGTCCGTCAAAAAGTCCTTCGGAGTTCAGTCTGTCGAAAGTTCGCTCGTGTGTACACGGCAAAAGACAGGAAGTACACTCCCTATATAACCTCTCCCACTGCTGGGAGTACCTTTTTCGCCAGTGTCTAAGGTGTTGATCACGAGTAAAGATGTGCTGTGCTGAGTTCCACTGCAGCAATCCTTGCTGAGGCTAGCTATGCAGCCGGATCCATTCAAAGTGTCTTTTAGGCCAAATTGAATGGTACCCGGGCCTCGTGTTCAACGAAACGAGGTTTTACCTGTAACGCTTCTCTTTTTAGAGAGCTGGACCCTGGGATTCAGTACTTTGGTATTTTAAAGCCATAAAGTTTTACTGGCGGGGTGCTATTACAGGTCCAGGAGTGTGGGTTCCCCGAGGGTCCCCGGTTCCTGAAGGTTTGTTAACGGAACCCACCGTGAAGGGTGAAGATTGGGTCTGTTGGTTTTACCACAGAAAGCCCTGCGGCGGGAAAGGTAAGTGGAGTTTTTCTAAGGAGTTTTTACATTTTCTTATGAAATGCCTCCTTTAAAAAGTAAAATGTGTTTATGCCTAAGTGTCACCACTGGAGGCTGTATGGAGCACGTACCTTCTAATGCTTTGCTCAGAGATCACACAGGCAGCAGGCTTTTTTTTTTCCGGCTAGCAGGCAGAACTCCAGTAAGTTTGGGGGGATTTTGCTTCACCAAACACCCCCTATCTGCTCAAGAAGGACTTCAACAGCCACAAAAAAGCCTAGAACCATCTCAAAAAAGATGGCATCCTCCCCTGAAAGTTCCGAGGTGGCTGGTCAGAGTGAGCCATCAGGGCCGTTGCAACTGCTTTCAACACTGCAGCCCCTGTCTATATTACTGAAGAGGGTTTTTCCTCAGCCATTTGGGGGTTGGAGCAAAAGATTGATGCTTTAATTGCATCCCAGAGTGGGACTAAGCCTGATAGGTCCCCCTCCATTTCCCAGGACCCTTAAACTGAGAAACAGGGGGTGAGAGATGATGAATTTCTCTCAGGGGACCAGGAAGAGGCTGATGACTCCTCTTCTGAAGAGTTAAATACGAACAGATCAGGTTCACAATCTGAAAGATTGATGGTACAATCTCTTACTGAATTGGTCCACTCCACATTCATGCTGCCATCAGCAGTCAATTGATAAGCCCACTTCTTGTTTGGGTTTGCTAAAGCCTCCCCAAGCTATTCATACTTTTCCTATCCATTCATTGCTAAAAAAGTTTATGTATTCTGAGTGGGAGCACCCAGATAAACAGTTTTATCCTCCAAAAAAGTTTTCAACACTTTATCCTATGGAGGAAGAATTTAATAAGAAATGGAGGATGCCAGCAATTGACGCTGCCATATCCTCTGTGAATAAAAATTTGACTTGTCCGGTAGACAATGCTCAAATGCTGAAGGATCCAATGGATAAGGAGTTGGAATTCCTATTTAAAAACAATTTTTCTCTGGCAGGTTCAGTGGTTCAGCCTGCACTGGCAGCAATCAGTGTATGTCAGTCCTTAAGAAACCAGTTTAAACAGGTGCTCAAGATTATTCCTGATCAGCAGGCCCAAGATTTGGCTGAGATACCACGGGAGTTATGTTTTGCAGTAGATGCTATGAGAGATTCTATTCTCCAGGCCTCACGACTTATGCTCAGGCTGGTGCATGTGCGTAGAGTTCTATGGTTGAAAAATTGGTCACCCGAAGTGCCATGCAAAAAGCTCCTGGCTAATTTTCCATTTAGCTGTGAACGGCGGTTTGGGGACGAAACACAAAACAAAATACTAAAACCTCCCTATGAATGGGGGCCCCCGCTCGCTCGAGTCGGGGGAAGACATCTGCAGATCCCAAGGGTCTGGCAGGAAGAGTGTCAAGACAAATGGGTGGCTTCCTCAATATCTCTAGGATACAAACTAGAGTTCCGAGAGTTCCCATCTCCTCGTTTTCTCAGATCAAACGTTCCCAGGGATCCAGAAAAAAAGAAGTCTCTCTTTCAAGCTTTGGACCATCTTTTGTCTCAAAGTGATATTGGTGGTCCCCATGGAAGAGCAGGGGTTAGGGTTTTATTCAAACCTTTTCACGGTACCAAAACCAAACAGGGATGTCAGACCCATTCTAGATCTCAAAGATCTAAATCAATTTTTGAATATCCGCTCTTTTCGCATGGAGTCAAACCGATCAGTGGTCTCCATTCTACAAGGTGGAGAACTGTTAGCGTCAATCGACATCAAGGATGCTTACCTCCATGTACCTATTTTTCTCGCTCAAAGAAATACCTACGATTCGAGATAGAAAATCTTCATTTTCAGTTTGTAGTTCTGCCTTTCGGTCTAGCTACTGCATCTCGAGTGTTTACAAAGGTCTTGGCTCCCCCTTTAGCCAGATTAAGGGCTCAAGGTATAACGATTCTAGCTTACTTAGATTATCTACTCTTGATAGACCAGTCGGTAGCCCGTTTAGACCAAAGTTTGGTCACCACAGTCAGCTACCTGGAATACCTAGGTTGGATTCTCAACCTAGAGAAATCTTCCTTAAAACCATCAAAGAGATTGGAATACTTGGGTCTTTTCATAGATACAGCTCAGAAGAGGGTGTTCTTGCCTTATGCAAAGATCAGTTCCATAAGGGAACTTATTCAGGTGGTCAAAGCAAAGAAGAATCCTTCTATTCGACTTTGCATGAGATTGTTGGGAAAGATGGTAGCTTCATTCAAGGCCGTTCCTTATGCTCAATTTCATTCAATACTACTGCAAAACTGTATCCTATCGACTTGGAACAAGAAGGTCCAAGCTCTGGATTTCCCAATACGTTTATCCCCAAAGGTGCGTGTGACGGACCTGGCCGGGACAGAGGCTGTTGGAGAGGACTGGGTGCGGGCCTGTTGCCTTTTGATTATGGGCCCTAGCATTTGGGGGAATGGTGCTCTCTGTGAGCTGTATGCCTGGGGACCCTGGGGTTGGTGTTACTTTGGATTCAGCTCCATGCCCCCCCAAAAACACACAGACTCTGGGAACCCTTTATATGCCATATTAGAATGGTGACTGATTTATACCGTTGGGACTCGTACTGTTAAATGCTAATGTCATCAATTCTGCTATAATGTGTTTATTGTAAATAAGTCTAGTGTGGCTCTAAGAGTCTTTTCACCCATTGTTGTTTGTGTTAATTAACTGTGTGAAGCTCGGTGACCACAAGTCTGGGCGAAAGGTCATGTCTCAGTCACCTAGGCTGTATAAAGGATTAGATAATTAGCTCATGTTAATTAAGTTACAGTTGTATTGTTAGAGGAGGTTCCAACGGCATATAAAGTCTTGTAACTTTGATTCATAATAAACAGTCCATGTTAGCAGTGAAGCAAGTGTCGCCTTGTTTTCTGCTCAGAGAGGTTGGAATATCTGATATCTGTATACAGACTGGCAGGAAGTGGTATATGACGGAAGCACTCAAGCGGAGTGTGGGACGTTCTATGACATTGGTGGCAAGCAGCGGGAAAGCTTCCTACAGTCTGGGACATCCAAACTTCCATCTGGATCCAAGGTCCAGATAGCAGGAGAGGAGAGGTACAGATACCAGCCGCCATGGATGAGGAATTCAGAAGGAGGTTGCGAGAGATGCAGATACAGCACAGAGGACCAGTATCAGAGCAGGTCCTGCTGGGATGGTGTGATTCTATTCGCTGCAAACTCTTGAAGGAAGCGCTAGCCCGTGAGCAGCGACACCAGGGAAAAGTTCTCCCCTCCATCGAGGAAAGGTACTGGTCGCAGTACGGACTGCGGGTGCGGTTTTTGGGAGAAAAACCACACAAGAAGCAGACAGCTGAATTAAGCAGGCTGGTCTGGGCAGAGATAAAGCTGGATGAGGGCTACAGAGCCCTCCGGTGGCATGTATCCCAAGCATGTCCCTGGATAGCGGATGACAGCCCAACGGAAGGCTTAAGCTATGGCGGCTTGGGACTGTTGTTTGTGAAGCTGACAGGGGACCCTAACTTTGGGAGTGATTTGGAGTGGCGGGTGGACGAAATCATGGATTTCAGAGAAGGGCTACTGAACATTTCAGGAGTGCACTGGGCACAGGAAGATTTGGAGTTTCTGGCCGTTCAGGAATGGGAGCTAGAGATCGCCTACAGACGGCTGCTAGACATTGCTCAGTGCCAGGGCTGGGCTCCCTTTGCCTGGGACTATCAGGAAATACCAGCTGACAACCCTGAAATCCTGGCTGAAGAGTCGGCAATGTGGCAGAGCAATAGTGTGCTTTGCCAACCTGCCCCCACAGCTATGGAGGCGGAGGTCTTATGGCGGATGCAGCAAGTGCTGACTGACCTTGATGATCCTGTTTCTGCATGGGATGATCTTGGATGGAGGAATGTGCCTGTCCAGCAGCATGCCAGAGAATCTGCAGTGGAAAATCTGGAGATTGCCATCCCCAAAGCTGAAGTGCTGACAACAGGGCAGAGCTCTGCTAACCTCTGCCCAGCACTGATAACATCTTCTGGGTTCCATGGACAGGAGATGGTGAGCCTCCATCCCCAGACACCAGTTGCAGAGACAGGGGATTTGATAGACTTTTCTGCTGAGGAAGAACCATCGGGTGAGCCCCCAGCAGAAGAGTTGGGATTAGGGCCAAAC
Source organism: Aquarana catesbeiana (assembly GCF_042186555.1). Lineage (NCBI taxonomy): Eukaryota > Metazoa > Chordata > Amphibia > Anura > Ranidae > Aquarana > Aquarana catesbeiana. The sequence goes on along the minus strand of NC_133333.1, from coordinate 131,245,419 downwards.
TTCATTGCGCTCTGCTCAGCACTGATGGCATCTTCTGAGTTCCACGGACAGGAGATGGTGAACCTCTATCCACAGACACCAGTTATAGAGGTAGGGGATTTAATAGACTTTTCTGCTGAGGAAGAACAACCTGATGAGCCTCCAGCAGAAGAGCTGCTATTGGGGCCAAACTTCACTGTGCTCTGCCCCGCACCAACAGCAGTATCTGTGGAGTTACAGGGAACTTCCCCAGTTGAAGCACCGGCAACCGGGCAGAGTGCTACCAACCTCTGGCCATCACCTGCAACAACTACAGTGTTCCAGGGAGGTGGGGCAGTCGGCCTCCCTCCCCAACAGGTAGCTAGAGCTGATGGTGTGGGGTTTCCAGCAGAAGGGCTGGCAACAGGGCCGAGTACTACTGGACTCTGCCCTCAACTAACAGAGGATGGATTTCCTGTGAAGGTGGATGGGACTTCAGTCTCCACCTGTATACTCCAGGGATGCTGGGCAGTCGGCCCAGATCCCCAACAGCATGACAGAGTGAGCCCAGACACCCTGTCTTCTCTCCAGCGGCAGAAAGGACTCCAGGGAGAAGGGCCAGTCCAGGCCTCTCCCAGCGGCAGATATGTTCTCTGAGAGAGGCAGAGGTTGGCTAGGTAAGTAATACTCTGTTTGGAATAATTTATTTGGGGTACTGTGTGGGTACAGGCATTAGAGGACTGGAACTACTGACTAACTTCGGAGTCAACCCGTCTGGGGTCTCCTCCTGTGTTAGTCTCCTGCCGAAAGGGGAGAAATGTGACGGACCTGGCCGGGACAGAGGCTGTTGGAGAGGACTGGGTGCGGGCCTGTTGCCTTTTGATTATGGGCCCTAGCATTTGGGGGAATGGTGCTCTCTGTGAGCTGTATGCCTGGGGACCCTGGGGTTGGTGTTACTTTGGATTCAGCTCCATGTCCCCCCAAAAACACACAGACTCTGGGAACCCTTTATATGCCATATTAGAATGGTGGCTGATTTATACAGTTGGGACTTGTACTGTTAAATGCTAATGTCATCAATTCTGCTATAATGTGTTTATTGTAAATAAGTCTAGTGTGGCTCTAAGAGTCTTTTCACCCATTGTTGTTTGTGTTAATTAACTGTGTGAAGCTCGGTGACCACAAGTCTGGGCGAAAGGTCATGTCTCAGTCAGCTAGGCTGTATAAAGGATTAGATAATTAGCTCATGTTAATTAAGTTACAGTTGTATTGTTAGAGGAGGTTCCAACGGCATATAAAGTTTTGTAACTTTGATTCATAATAAACAGTCCATGTTAGCAGTGAAGCAAGTGTCGCCTTGTTTTCTGCTCAGAGAGGTTGGAATATCTGATATCTGTATACAGACTGGCAGGAAGTGGTATATGACGGAAGCACTCAAGCGGAGTGTGGGACGTTCCGTGACAGTGCGCCAAAGCCTCAGTTGGTGGTTGATAGCCAAGAATCTCCAAAAAGGGAAATCCTTCCTACCAGTTACCTGAAAGGTGGTAACAACAGATGTCAGCCTTCTGGGCTGGGGAGCAGTCCTGGATCTGTCCAAGGAAAATGGTCTAAATCAGAAATGACCTTGCCCATCAATATTCTAGATATTCAGTCAGCACGCCTGGCCCTGAAGGCCTGGACGCTCAGACTATGAAATTGTCCTGTCAGGATCCAATCCGACAATGCCACAGCAGTGGCCTATATCAATCACTAAGTGGGCACGAGAAGTCGTGCGGCCCAGAGAGAGGTGAATCATATACTAACTTAGGCAGAAAATAACATACCTTGTCTATCGGCAGTCTTCATTCCAGGAATAGAGAATTGGCAGGCGTACTACTTGAGTCGCCAGCAGTTGCTCCCGGGAGAATGGTCGCTTCACCCCGACATCTTTCTGTCAATATGTCAAAGATGGGGAAGTCCGGACGTGGATCTGTTTGCGTCCAGGTTCAACAAAAAGATTGACAACTTTGTGCCGAGGACAAAGGTTCCGCTGGCATGTGAAACAGATGCCTTGGTTTTCCAGTGGAATCAGTTTTCACTGATTTATGCATTCCCTCCTGTTCTGTTGCTTCCACGGCTTCTACACAGGATCAGGCAGGAAGGGAAGGTGGTGATTCTTGTGGCCCCAGTGTGGCCCAGGAGATCTTGGTATGCAGAGATCGTACAGATGGCGGTAGGAGACCCATGGACTCTACTGTCATGACCAGACCTTCTCTCGCAAGGTCCGGTATTCCATCCTACCTTCCAAACACTAAATTTAACGGTTTGGCTATTGAGACCCACATTCTGAAGATGCATGGGCTATCAAGTTCAGGAGTGTCTACTCTGGTTAATGCAAGAAAGCTGACCTTCAGAGTCATATATTATAGAGTCTGTAAGGCATATGTCTCCTGGTGTGAATCAAGGGGTTGGCACCCCAGGAAATATGTCATAGGTAGGATCCTTGAATTTCTACAGATGGGATTAGAAATGAAACTGGCCTTAAGTACTATCAAAGGCCAGGTTTCGGCCTTATCGGTATTATTTCAACGACCACTTGATTCGCACTCTCTGGTTCGTAGCTGTATTCAGGAGGTAACGCGGCTTAATCCTCCAGTTAGGTCACCCCTGAACCTTTGGGACTTGAATTTAGTCCTGTCAGCATTACAGAAACAGCCTTTTGAGCCGATACAACATATTCCCTTGGTTCTTTTAACAAGTAAATTAGTTTTTCTGATAGCCATATTTTCTGCAAGAAGGGTATCAGAGTTGGCTGCTCTTTCTTGTAAAGAGCCATATTTAATTATTCACAATGATGAGGTTGTATTGCGTCCTCATCCTAAATTTCTACCGAAGGTAGTGTCAGGTTTTCATTTGAACCAGGATATTATTCTACCTTTATTTTTCCCAGAACCCTGTTCTGCGGAAGAAAGGTCACTACATTCTCTTGATGTGGTGAGAGCAGTCAAGGTCTACTTGAAGGCGACTGCTCAGGTTCGTAAAACAGATGTTTTGTTTTGTGTTGCCTGAAGGTCCTAAGAGAGGACAGGCAGCATCGAAATCTACTATTTCTAAATGGATTCGTCAAGTGATTGTTCAAGCTTATGGTTTAAAGAAGAAAGTTCCACCCTTTAATTTTAAAGTGCACTCCACCGGGGCTGTTAGTACCTCCTGGGCAGTGCATCACCAAGCCTCCATGGTTCAAATCTGCAAGGCCGCAACTTGTTCTTTAGTCCATACTTTTACCAGATTCTATCAAGTAGATGTAAAAGGTCATGAGGATATCGCCTTTGGGCGCAGTGTACTGCAGGCAGCAGTATAAGTCCTCTAGTCTCTTGGTGTCCTACTTTTGTTGTGTCTCCCTCCCTTCAGTTGGCATTGCTATGGGACATCCCACATAGTAACTACTATGGTTCTGTGTCCCGTGATGTATGATAAGAAAATAGGATTTTTATAACAGCTTACCTGTAAAATCCTTTTCTTTGAAGTACATCACGGGACACAGAGGTCCCTCCCTTCTTTCTAGTGTACACATGTATTGCTTTGCTACAAAAACTGAGGTACTCTCAGTAGTGGGAGGGGTTATATAGGGAGTGGACTTCCCGTCTTGGGGTGTGCCAGTGTCCATCACCTGAAGGTAGCCTATAACCCACATAGTAACTACTATGGCTCTGTGTCCCCTGATGTACTTCAAAGAAAAGGATTTTACAGGTAAGCTGTTGTAAAAATCCTATTTTTTTGGTAGGAAAACACCTGCCTTGTATTATATTTGGCTTGTTCTAGCTGCTGATGAACTGCTGCTGCTGTAAAATTTTTTATGCACTTGTATATAAGAGCCAATGTTCTTATATATAACAGCTGTCTCTGTATTGCGCCTCTTTCCACTGGTGCCATACTGTCCTGCCACCAGTCAGTTGTTATACACTTGTATCCAAGTAACTACCCTCTAATGTTTTTGTAAAAAACAGCAACTGCCATTTGCCCTAATATTCAGGCCTGTTCTAGCTGCTGACAAACTCAACTGCTGTCCACTGTACAGTTTATTACACACTTGTATATAAGAGCCAATGCTCTTATATACAACAGCTGTCTCTGTATTGGTCCTCTTCCCACTGGTGCCATACTGTCCTGCCAGTCTGCCACTTGTCAGTTGTAATACACTTGTATCCAAATAACTACGCTCTAATCTTTGTGTAAAAAAAGGCAACTGCCATTTGCCCCAATATTCAGGCTTGTTCTAGCTGCTGGCGAACTCAACTGCTGTCCACTGTACGATTTTTGTACAAAAAAACTGTATCCGATAGCTGACACTCCAATTTTTAGTGGGAAATCATCTGCTTTGTGTCTTTGTGTATCTGAGAGCTGATCCTTTCATTTATGTGTAGAAAATCACCTGCCTGTGCCTTGTGTCTCTGTATTTAGGCCTGTTTTTGCTGATGCAAAACCATCCTGCTATGAGCTGACACTAATTTTATATAGCAAAACAACTGCCTGTGACTTGCATCTTTGCTTTTGAGCCCTGTTCTAGCTGATACAAAACTGTCCTAGTGCTTGCTAATGTCTACCAAACCCTAGCAGAAGGCTATAGCTCTGCCATTTTTTTTTTTTTTTTGAAAAATTGGGGATATGGGGATGCAGGTGTGTAAGAAGTGTGTGTGCGTGTGTGTGTGTGTGTGTAGGGGGGGGTTCTCGTTTTTACTTTTTAAATAATGCAGTGTGTTTGAGCGAAAAAGAGGAGGCCCACAGGAGATTGATTTGCATGTCTCTATCCACATTCCTAAATTAATAGACTTCTTATTTTTTCATTTGTGATGGAACGAAGACATGCAGTTAAAGTCTAATTAAGTCACCACAAAAAAATTAAAATGGGCTCCAGGAGCCCTTTTAACCAGAACGTGCTAGTCTGTACAACATATGAGCACATCAAAAAGCAAACAAAATTTCCCAGCTCACTTACCAGCCAGTCTGCAACAAACCACATTAACCCTGTCTAACTGTTCAATTCAGTTTGTTACAGGCTGGCTGGTAAGTGAGCTGGGAAATTTTGTTTGTTTTTTGATATGTGTCGCCCTTCCATGTGCTCTTTGCTGCAAAGGCCAGTTATAGGTTGGGGGTGGTTGTCATTTGTTTGCACTGTTGGTGAATTGGTGAGGGAATGCACTGGATACCTTTGTTGCCTTTAAAGAGGGGTGGGCTCCCTCCAGGCATACCTGCTCTTAATCTACCCATTATTACCGTATTTATTGGCGTATAACCCACGCCGGCGTATAACACGCACCCCAAGTTTGGGAGGGAATTTTAAGGAAAAAAACTTTTAGGAGGGACGTTTAAGAAAAAAAACTTACATTTAAATGCCCATCAATGCAGCCTTGTCAGTGTCCATCTGCAGCCTTCCCCAGTGTCTCTGCAGTCCTGTGTTATTATTGCAGCCTTGTGTCATTGCAGCCTTTCCAGTGTCTTTGCACCTTGTGTCATTATTGCAGACTTCTCAGTGTCTTTGCAGCCTGTCTTATTATTGCAGCCTTCCCAGTGTCTTTGCAGCCTGTGTCATTGCAGCCTTCCCACTGTCTTTGCAGCCTGTGTCATTATTGCAGCCTCCCTGTGTCATTGCAGCCTGTGTCTTTTCAGCTTTGTGTCTTTTCAGCCTTGTGTCTTTTGAAATTTGTGCCGATCGGAGGAGAGGAATGAGCGGCGCCGAGATGCACAAAGCCAAGTGTACTTCGGCTAGACTCAGCTCTGCTCACAGTCAGGGGCGGGACTGTGAGAGCAGAGAAGCGAGCGCCGCCGACATACACAAAGCTGAGTGTACTTTGGCTGGACTCGGCTCTGCTCACAGTCAGGGGCGGGACTGCGAGAGGAGCCGAGTCCAGCCGAAGTACACTCGGCTTTGTGTATGTCGGCAGCGCTCGCTTCTCTCCTCTCGCAATCAGTGGAGATGGGCGGAACTGCGAGAGGAGCCGAGTCCAGCTGAAGTACACTCGGCTTTGTGCATGTCGGCTCCGCTCGCTCTTCTCCTCACAATCAGCGCAGATCAGCGGGGATCGGCGTATAACACGCACCCACGATTTTCCCCTGATTTTAAGTGGAAAAAAGTGCATGTTATACGCCGATAAATACGGTATATATGTGCTCCAGCTTCGGGACTCTCAAAATTATAGAGCTAGGTAGGGCTTTTTTTCTCAGAGAGTAGGTGCAAGAACTTCTGAGTCGCCCTTCGTTTCTGCCCCCTACCCTCCTCCCAGTACTGCCCCTGTTAGAGGATACAGAGCCAAGTATCATTTTGTGCTGCTAAGTGATTAGCATGGAATTTTTTAATGATAACAAAAAAGTCTTTTTTTGACATGCATTGTCCTTCAATGTGCTCTTTGCTTCAAATGCTAGGTTGGGGTGGTTGCCATTTGTTTGGACAACATATTAGCACATCATGGCAGACTAAAACCTTGTACACATGATCGGATTGTTGGCCAACAAAACCATTGACTTTTGTCCGAAGGTCATTGCCCAAAACTTGTCTTGCATACAAACGGCAAGGAATTGTCGGCCAACAAATACGAATGAATGTAGTGACGTACTACGTTGGTTTTCAGCTCTTCAGTAGAAGTTTGGTGAGTGTTGATTCACGCTTTTCATTTCGCACTTTTCAATTTGTGCTTTTCATTTCACGCTTTTCATTTTGCGGTTTTCACTTTGCACTTTTCATTTCACACTTTTCAGTTCATTTCTGAACGGTCGTTCGTCAACCAGTCATGAATCGGAGGAGATAACGTGTTATTTATTATTGGCCTTGGAGTTATTGCTTTGACCCAAGTCCAGTCCAGGAACAGGAGGAGGAGGAGTTTTTGGACCAAAAATTGGTTGCTTTATTAATCGTGACCAATTATGTCATATGCCTTTGCTCCAGGAGAATAATCCCGATATTTTTCGGTATTATCTCCAAAAGACGGACCCCTGCTTTCACCAACTCTTGGCATTGTTGACCCCCTATATTAAGATTAAGAAGCAGGACACATGCATGAGGCTTTTATTTTATTTTTTTGGTTGCATAATAATGATTTGATTTGGTATATTTTTTGTATTTTTGGATGCATGGAATGTACTTTTTGGTTAAGTTCTATTGGCAGATAGCATGTCTACTTTTATTGGTTTTCTTTTTTTAATGCACAATAAAAAAATTGTGGAGAATAATACTTGGCTATGTGTTTTACTTCAAATGACAGTTTGGGAGTAGGCAGTTACATTTAAAAAAATACAATGTAAAACTGACAAGGAACACAAACATAGTTTGTATCTTTGATCTTAAAAACTACGGGATAATGGTGTTGTGGTAACTTGCCCAAATAAAAATTTTAAAAAGCATAATAATATTATTCTTGATATCACTAGAAAAAAAAGCCTTTGAAAATTTGTTTGCAATAACTCCATCAGTATCACCAGCAAAGCAGCTTCATTATTATCCCATTAAAGAAGAAGAGAATGTGCGCTGTATTTCGAGATTTCATAATTTGCCACATCACGAATGTTAATTCTCCATTATGAACGCTAGTTTACAAGACCGACCGCTTCTGGATCGTCCTTGCTTCCGAGCATGCGTGTTTGTACTTTGGACTTTTGTCCCACGGAATTGTGTACACACGCTCGGAAAATCTGACAACAGACATTTGTCCGCGGAAAATTTTAAAACCTGCTATCCAACATTGTCCGTGGAAAATCCGACAGCAATCCGACAACAACCGTTTGTATGCTCCGATGGAGCATACAAATGGTTGGATTTTCCGCCAACAGCCTGTCATCACACATTTCCCATCGGAAAATCCGATCGTGTGTATGAGGCTTTAGATGGAAAACTCTCCCCTCCAGTGCTGCAATGTTAGGGCTTTCATTGGTCACAGAAGCTGATATCTTTTCCTGGTCTTCCTTCCAGGTTCTGAATCTTCGATTGCTTGGCTGGCTGGGCCATGATTTCTTCACTTGCGTGCATGCACACGGGAGCTGCATATGTGTGGCTCAATGTACACAAGGGATGACAGACAAGGAAAAGGGTTTCTGACAGAAGAGACTAATATGGTCTCTTCTGCCAGTAAAATCCTAGCCATCAGTAATTTTTTAGGTTTAATTCCACTTTAAGTCTTCTGGTTTAAGAATGCTCTACTGTGCTTGGCCTGCAATGAAAGGGCAAAGTTCTGTTTCTGAGAGTTCTAAAGAACAAACTAGCCATACTCCCCATTCAGTTCTATTCAGCAGCATATCCTCCATATTGACATTTAGTTTCATCCTTATTGTTTGCCTGTGCTGAAGCAAATAACCAAATCTATAGCATGCTAATATGTAAATGTACTAGTAGTTTTACGCTGAGTTTAGTTGATTTCTAAGATTTCATATTTGAAGCTTTTCAGCTTGCAGTTAAACAAAAATTACTAAAAGTACTGGATAGTGGCAACATTGGGGGCCCAGGGATAGATCAAACCAGTGGCAGTAACCATGGCAGAGTGTTCTTAATACCTTCCTGTAGTATTTGAAAAACCACTCTGAGAGTTTAATACTTGTGTGGTCCGTGCCGCAACTGTGTGGCATGTTCACCCGTGGTGATTGTGGTGACCACAAACATAGAACTCCCTAGCCACATGCAGAGATGCTGAATGGAGAGCATATGATATGTACTCTGAGTCC